>NW_016690273.1:877220-899790 GCF_001604755.1 Lepidothrix coronata | reverse complement strand
TGGATGTGGTATCAGTGCCATGGTCTGGGAACCACAGCAGTGTGGGATCAAGGGTTGGACTTGATGATCTTGAAAGTCTTTTCCAATCCAGTCAATTCTACGATTCTATGATCCTATATAGCATGTAAGGAGATTGGCTTGACTCTACAATAACTGTAAATGAATATTTAACATAATAACACAACTGGAAAGTCTTCATATCTTATTAACAATTACTTCCTTACTATCATTACAATAGTCTCTGCCTGTGCTCCTTCCTTCTAACACTGCCACAAGGTTGTTGCATTACTCACCTTAAAAAACAAACAACTCCCCTTTCTTATATATGGAATATAAGCACTTTTCTTGCACTTTTAGTTTCTCATATTTATTTTTCCTTTCACTTCAGTAAAAATACTCCCTGTATTCAAAATAATGTAAATGTATACCTATTTTTATATAGAATATATGAATATGATATATGTAATATTTTATATTATATATATTGTTACTATATTGTCTCAATATATTTTCTATATAAGATAGTCATAGTCTATGTTATATAAATTTATTAATTCAATATCCCTCATTTTATATAATATGTAAACCCATATATAATTATATATTATATTATATATAAATATATATTAGATATAATATATATAATAACATCAATTATTATATTCTATAAAAGAGTATAAAGCAATCTATGTATGATATTTAAAGTGTATGTTTCTACACATATATTACAGCCTGTAAAATATAATGCATTTGGGTACATTTGGACAACAATGAATGAAATCAAGTTAAGAGTAATGCATACAGTCAATTGAAGAATGAAAGATGATATCAGTTTCATGGAACACTTTAGAGAAACTTTTGAATAATATCCTTTAGGAAATTAAAGACACTAAGTATAGTCAGAGTGACTATTTACAGAAAATTATGTGATTCTTGGGGTAATTCTCTCAATTATGACTTATGAAGTAAAATATTCTTACTACTCCTACAATGATAAACGTGTTATGGTAAAGAAACGATTTGTGAATCCTGTACATTTCTGAACTCTACAGTAACTGCATGTTGACTCTTCATAGCCTTTTGATTCATAATGCAGGTTTTATAATGTCCTGGAAGAACATATACCAGACAAATTATTGCTCAAGGTATTCCTCAATAATGCAGCCTGGAACCCTCCTGAAAAACAAGCAACTCCCCCCAAAAAAGAGATCCCCTGCACCCCCTGGACACCAAACTAATCTGCAAGGCAACTAAACAAGTTACCATCGAGTATTTCAAATTCATTCCTTCACATCTCTGCCAACATGCATCTTCTAGACAACATTATTACACAATTACAATGGCCTAAAGAAGCACACAAACCTCCTGTATAGCAGAATGGTGCTTATATATAGTGCTTAGCTTTAATCACTGCTGGAAATGGAGGAAATGTTTTGAAATACCACCTGTTTGTAGCACAAACACCGTGCAATAGAAGATACTGAGCAGAAGAAGGCAGAAAGGAGGGCGGTGTTGCTATTTTTGTTTGGCTCTCAGTACGCAGCCCAAAGAGATTTGTAGTTCAGTGAAGGAGCACAGAACAAACTCCAGCTGTGAACATGTGCCCTGCAAGAGCCAACCAAGGCCCCTAGCAACTAACTGCGTGGCTCAGCAAATTATACAGACGTGTTCTTGCCTTGGACACCTCTTGGAGGCTGCCAAAGCAGAGGGTAATAACAGAGCATCCACATTCTTATCCTAGGTAACCAAAGGAACGTTTCAGGACCATCCCTGAGAGGTTTGCACATGCACCTCTTTCATATTCAGCACAGCTCTTGCAGATTAGAAGAAGTTTGCACATATATAGCAACTGGCAACACAACTATGACTGCTCCTCCTTAAAAACCTCATAAGCCTTCTCTTCAAAGAGATTTATGAATAATGGGAACTAAATAATTCATGGCACTGCAGATCCAGCCCAAATAGCCTCTTCCTTTTTAAGGTTTCAGTTTGTAGATGTGTGATCAAAAGCCTTCATCAGTCATGATAGTGGCATTTGTACTCAGTCCAAACAAGCTGTATTTGCATCTGAATGTTTTTCATTGAAATGAAAGACGTAATATGCAAGCCAAGTTCCAACTAAAAGGCGTTTTATGCTATTTAAATTCAGTCAAATTAAAGGCTGAATGCAACCTAAAAGGTCTACTCTCAGAACAGTAATTTGACACATCATAAATAAGACGGGTGTTTCTGTTACAGTGCCTCAGCACTTGTCTGAGAATTTTACACAGCATCTCAACAGTGCTGCCTCTCGAGGAATAACAGAGAAAAGTCTCACATATAAAGTAAAAAGGTAAACAGAAACCTAATGCACTGGCAGGTTTAGCTTTTTACACAGTTACATGAAATGACAGAATTATTTAGGTTGGAAAAGACGTTTGAGATCATCAAGTCCAAACTTTAAAATCAAGCAGATAAAAGCAGGTGAAGGTAACACTAACATGAAAGAAATTGCCACCACATGTTTAAGCAAATAGATGCACACCTTGTACATCAAACTCTCACCCTGTTTGATTAATCCTATTGATTAGTAAAGTGAGGATCATTCTTTGCCATGACCATTGCTCAGATTTACTGCTACTCTGAAGAGTACCATAAGCCCCTCAAAAAATAACAAACAGAAGAAACCAGTCCATAAAGGTCTCAACTGTAGAAGGTGGTGCAGGAATTTCACGTCATAAAAGGAAAAAAGTAGTAGGATTAGATTAAAATTCTTGTTCTTGCTAAGGGGAAATAAATACAACCCTCATAAATTGAGGTCAACACTAATTTTAAACAGACTGTTAAGAACCTAAAATGCCCTTTTCTTATGAACCTTAGTGGGGATAAACAAGATAATTCTTTATAATTTTCATGGGGGTTTACTGTAAATCCCTTACTTTTTCCTTTTTTTTTTTAATTTTAAATTTTGTGAGAAAGTCTTCCTATTGTACTTAGCAATGACATGACCTGATGAAAGAAGGAAATTAGATATTATGTATGATCCCATATTGAAACACGTCACAGGTCAGTATTTTTATTTCAAGTCCATCTAGGTTGGTTTTTTGTGTGTGTGTTTCGTTGGCTTTTCTGATTTTTTTAAAAATAAATCAAATACATTAGTGTGCTTTGCAGAGATCAGAACCTCATTAATTAGTTATCCAAAGTATATTATATCAAGGTTTTTATTTTAAATCCTTAAATTTAATTTAGTAATTAGTATATGCACCATACCTGAGAGACTACGATGATCCCAATGACACTCATATTAATTCACATACAATCCATTTAAATATTTAAGGAGTGCATGATTTTAAGGTATTTCACTGATTTTGAAACGGAAGGAAGAGTTTATGTGAACAAACGGTAATAAAAAGAAGAGGAATGTACTCTAGGACTCAAGGCTACTCCACAGCTCCTCTACAGACCTCTCAGGAAAGCAACAGGGAATGGTTTGTGTCAGACTGGCACAACACAGCACCAACACCCTGAATGCTAATGAGTAAAGCCAAGGAATAATGCTGGAGCACCATATATTGGAAGATGACACTGATGAGGGCAGATGTAGAAAAATGATTATCAACTTCAGACCCCTAGAGCAGCATGAATGAAATCACGTCCTTGTGTTCTGGGAAATAAAACAGGCAACTTGGATATAAATAAAGGCAGCCTTTAATTATCTAAGAGTAAATTGGGAGCAGCCCACGATAATTCAGAAGTGGCGTTATTATAGAACACAATGCAGAGTTAATTCAGAAATCAGTTTGTTCAAAAGCATCAACAGCTGGGTTTAATAATAGACACAATGAATCAGAAATGAAGAAAAGCTTGAGACAGAAGATTATTGAGCAATTTCAATCATATTATTAGATTTACAACTAAACAGCGGCAAAGAACCCGTACGGTAGAATTACTTAAGTAAAGGGAAACAATAATTTGGATTGATGAGCTGCAAGAGTGTCAAAAAATGGACTTTTACAACATTATTTTGTCCTGTTGTGTTTCAGAGATGTTTTTTATGCTTTTACCACAGTAAAAAGTAACTCACATTCTTTCACTATTTTTAAAATAAAATAAAAGCTTTCTTGACAGAGGACCAATATATGATTCAAAAGAAAAAAATGCTTTAGCACTAAAAAAGGTTTTAATTAAACAATGCTATCTTCTGATATTTCTATTCATACTCAATAAGATTTCCTTCTGCAAATTCTCTTGTGGTTTTTACAATTTTATAGTTTAGGCATACGATGCTTAAATTTCATTGCAATTGGGAAAGCATGGAAAGGGCACAATCAGACTATCAAATGACTAAAGCCACTACCACTGGTAAAGCAAAAATAGTGTCTGACTGCAAGTTTAGTTAGAATGACTTGATAATTTATTAACAGAATTATAAAATTGAACTTGGCAAAACACACGGTGAAATTTTACATATAAAAAGGAAATATGCAAATCAAATGCTGTAGTGCCATAACTTGTTCTGCATACACCAGAAATTAACAGCTTTCAGGTTTTTTTATTTGTTTTGTCTGCTTTTTTAAGGGAAGACAATAAGGCTGTGTTGTTCAGGCAAATCCCAGCAACTTTTATATCTTTCTAGTTAGCCAGCTAAGCATTAACCTTTTCAGCTAAAATTACACTTTTAAAAACGTTCTCTTGTACTTATAGATTTCAATTGTCAGCTTGGTTGAACCGGTAAGTGACATTCTGTGAAGAGGCAAGTAATAATAAGGTGAACAACAAACATTAGTATTCTGAATATATATATATATATCAGGTCCGCCTAACAGAAAAGGTAAACTACAAAAATTCCTAAACCAGGTTTGATGACATTGCTCTGAAGTCAGAGAATGGATCAAGACAGACATGGCACCATGACACGCTGCCTGCTAAGAAATATTTCTCTCTCTGTGAGAGAGATAAACATTTCTTGTTTCTCTTCTCATTTCATTACAAAGCCTGGCCTACGCTGCAGCAGCCACAGTGCTCTGTGGCAGTGCACAAAAGTGAGCTCGAAAATATCCACCTTTGGTTCTGCTGTCAGCTGGCTCATGCCAGAACCAGCTGATTGCAAAGCCTCCCTTGGAGAACCACAGAAATACTCGGTTAAACTGTCAACCAGCACATCAACAGTAAAATGTATGCTCATATATGCAGTTATTTTAGTACTGATTCCCAGTAAGAACAAAAGCAGCTCTAGGATGAAAATCATATCATTGAAAAGACGATGCTTCACAGTACAATTTCTGAAACCTACATAAACATTAGAAGACGACTTTATTTTATTCCCTCTTCCTTCTCTCTCTGCTTTCACCCACAATAGAAGTATGCATACAGAAAGAGAGATTACTATGGTATTTTCTTTGGTTAACCATTATTTTGACAAGTTCAGTTCATAACAATACTTTCAAGAAGAGAAACAAAACAGCTGCTACAGTCAGCACGTTGTCTGCTAAGCAATACTGAGAAGCAAGTCCTCTAAGATGAACATTGTTTAAAACTGCGACTTCAAATTAGACTATCTTCAAAGAAACAAAAAGAATGTTGACAAAAAAAGTCACTCTATGTAAAAAACACTGGTATCAAATCCGTGAGAAGTTGTCAACCAGAGAGCAACAAGTATAAATGTTTTGACTCTAAAACAACTTACTGCAAACATACAAGTGCTAAAAAGCCCTATTAGACTCGATATTTTTTTATTCTGCATTTCTAATGAAGGAACTAGGAACAGAAGTATCATTTGCGCTTAGGCAACACTGCATGACCTTCCATAATTCGTCATATGATAAATAATTCCAAAGATATTTTCACTACCAAGTATTCCTCCTCCCAAGTTGAAATATGTAACATACAGATAAAGAATGTCCCAATGACAGTCTATCAGAAAACTTGTGGGAGGCAGTGAACTAATCCCTTTACAATGAACATATGAATATACACATTTATTTGTTTAAAATAAACTTTTTAGTCAACACAGGTTTTCCTTCTAAGATTCAGACATTTTCTTTCCTTTAATGACAGAAGTTTTCTATTCCTTCTTGTTTTGTCTTCTAAGGAAAACAAACCACAAAACAGTCTTTCAACTAATTTTATATGGCTTTCAATCAGAACTGCAATCTGATATTTAAAGAGGGAGGGAGAGAAGGAAGTAGTTTTGGCCTGTGCAGCATAAACAAATGAAAAATATTTTAAGAAAAAGGTATGCATGTAAGAAACAATCCAGGCTAAAAATAAGTCTAACACCCACTGAATATGACAGGGATATTTCTACTGACTTTACTAGGCTATGAATCAAGCAATAATTATACCAGTAGATTACTGAAAGAAAAATAACTGTGATTTAGGAAAAATAAATGGAAAAAAGGAAGCAACCTTAGAATAATCTATATAATCTGATATCAACCTTGGCTAGGTGAAATTGCATTTTTCAGCATCCTGTAATGCAGCAATTATCAGAAGTCACATGTACATATTATTATATACTTATCAGCTAAGATGAATGGTTACTGTACATTGCAAACTACTGATAAAATAAATTAACCAAGAAATTTTATCAGGGAGAATATTCACGGCCAATAAAAACAATTTCTTCAAAAGACTTGCTACCTAAAGTGATGACTGAGACAATAAGATCCAGGAATCAACATGCAACCAACACTGTCACAGCAAACAGCTACCTCATGAAGTTACTCCAATAAGAAAAAAATAATATAATGTAAACTTGAGAAGCAGAGCAAAGAGCCATAAGATGGTCTATCTCCTGGCAGGTATCATGTGTAGTTGATTTGTTGTTCACACCAGTGTGTTGAAAATCAGTTCAACTAAAGGGAACCACTAGGAAGGTGATCACTGGCTGTCAATGCCATGATTTTGCTCCCAAAACTGCCACATGCCATTTCATACTTTCACCCTAAAATTCAGAGACTTACTGAGAAGCAGCATGTAGCTTTATCAGTTTCTAGGTTTCTAAAAGCTGAGTAGTTCATTCAAGTAGAGAAAACATTGTTACTCTAGATTTTTAGAAGAGGTAAAGCACCCGCTCCTGAGGAACACAGGGTCTTTTATACAGATATAACTATATGTGAAAAAGACAGAAGAAGGTCCTCTTCAAGCTTAATGCCACACTGAGTAAACAGTCATCAAAAGTCCATGAAAAACTGTCTTAACAATAATCCCAGGTAATTTAAAACCACAAATCTCAAAGCACTGGAGAAGACATTAAGGAGACAGAAGTATAATAGTAACAAAGAGAATTAAATAGCAGAAGGTAATCATCTTGACATCATACTTTTTTTTTTTAACATTAAGCCTTTCTATTCTGGGACCATTTTGAATTAAGTGACCATAAATCTAGAGTGCATATTCCTCTCCTCTGTCCAGCCACCAACCACTTGTGCCCCCCCCTCTTCTTTTATGCCAGTACATTTCAAACCACTGGGAGAGTCCGATGGAGGAGCTGATACAGCTGGAACTAATTTCTTTGCATCGTTGCTGTGGATTCATTGGACTCAGTTCTCCTATAACTGTTATATACTTCACCCTCATAAAAAGCCTCTCCTCGCATCTTTAATCTGAAAATACTACATAACATGCATTACAGTTAATATCAGGAACACTAAATAGCTATCAGACATAATCTACACCTTGTCTTGTAAATAGAAATTGATGCTAACAGGAGAAACCCAAATGAAAACAGCACATAGCTTGAAATTTTCAGCATCCACAGACAGGAGATATTTAAGCTGATGTTAATTAACTCAGTGAATTTGCCAAATTTGATTGAAGGTTAACTTTAAAGTTTTAGCTTTAGAAGAACATACTTCTGAAAGATGATAAAGACAGTATCAGAAATACAGCAACTTATGACAGATCATAAGATTACTCTCATTTATAGGTTAATTGTGTATTTAACTTTGGACTGAAATGTTCCAAGGAGAAGGTAAGGGTCTGGGGGGTACAGGGGGATGAAGCCCACCTAATAAATGCAGTCGGTCATTTAATTTATCAACTGGGAATAAAGCATAAAAAAATAATGAAGGGCACAGTGAAACTATCCACTTTCTTTTGAACTTCATTCCCTGAGTGTGAAAAATCTGCTTCTATGAAATCATGTTAAACTTTCAACTGCAAAAAGGAGCCAATTTCCAAGGCAGTGTTTAATTAATTTATGGAGTTACTGCTGTGAAAGTTCATTGAGACAAATATTAAAGCTGTTTTTTAAAAGGGTTGGATAATTTTCTGATGATAAACAACAGTGGCAGCTTTGTAAGCAAAGACAATGATGTAAGAGTAATTAAATCTCAAGCTTCAGGGTATAAATAGAATCCCTCTGCCCCAGGTACAGCATGAACTATTATTAACAACATTTTCTTCATGCCTTAAATGTAAACTCTTAAATGAGCTGGGGTTTTTGGCCACTTGTTACCCTGTTTGCCACCGCCAAGGGCAGCACATGGGACTACAGAAATCCATGGGCTGACTCGGTATGGAAGTGCTCGTGTTTCCATGAAGTGCCACACCACCATGAGATAAATAAATACAGAACTAAGTCTTGTTCCAGCTACCCACCACAAACACCCTTCATCTAATCTAACTCCTGACCACTGCACCATCACCAGTATCAACCACACAATGCCAAGTCATTTGCAATAAATAAAAGTGAAGATGACAAATTGGCCAATACAAGGAGAACCAGACTACAGGAATACTGCATCTTCCAACTATCTTTTTGAAATTCCTACACAATTGTTTATTTTTTGACAGTGGAGCTGAGAAGAGAGCAGAGAAAGTACATTAGGCAAAAAAGGTGTTGAAAAACATGAAAAATGTACATTGCATCCTATTGGGTACTTAATTGCTAAAAAGAATTACAACTTTTAAAAATGTATTTGGGCACAGGCAGTGCAATGTATATGCATTATTTCCTCCTGTAATATTTCTAAGACTTCTGTGCCAAAAATTTTCAAAAAACTAAAACTTTAGGAAACATGAACAAGAGCATTGATCTGGCAAAAAAAAATAAAATAAGAAGGAGGAAAAGTGGAAGGAAGCACACATATGTGGAAAGTCATACAAAATTGTGCAAAATTGGACTGTCCTTTCATTATCCACATATTGAACAGAAAAAATAATGGCTCCAGACAACACATCTCAAAACACTTCATGCTAAGTCTATTATGAAGACAAGAAAAGCCCACAAAGTTTATTACCATGTCCTTATTTATAAACAACAGAAGAAAAGCTTCAGAATTTTATCGAAGAAAGACGATGTCAAACAGATTTACATCGTGATCACTTTTAGGCACCTATTTTCACACACACCATATATATATATATATATATATATATATATATATACACAAAAAATTAAAACAGCAAGAGTAGTTTAGCAGTGTTGCTTTAAACCACTAAAGCCTATACCTGCCCAAAAATGGCAAACACCACTTCTAAAGGAAACAGGGAGTGAAATAACATGAAGCCAATAAAGGAGGTTAAGTACAGGATCCTGTCATATTTCCCAATGAGAATTTTTCATACGTTGCACTACAATAACTCTGAGCCTGCAAAGAACTGCGACCCAACGGCAGCTGACCTTCACCTGAAATCCAGGGGGCTGCATTAACCATTCTCTCCCCATCGCCGCCGGTAAGGCATTCATTATTAAGGAGTCAAAGCTGAAAATCCCTGGCTACTGAGATGTCACTGGGATTTGTCCAAGAGGCTGCTTCTTTCTTCCCAATTACTGCCCAGAGCAGCCAGGAGAAGCCGAGCTGCACCGCCGGCTGCCCTGGCTCACTTGGAGAGCAAGGGCATGAGCTTCCTCAACCTCTGGCACTCCTCTGCTCTCACTGACAAGTGACAGCAGCAACACTGACTATAAACAGGTTGCAGAACCCCTATAACAAGGACCTGAGTAAATGCATTTCGAGTTAGATTCAATATTCTCCCGTGCCCCCAGGCTTTCAGAAGTTGCCATCTGCAGCCACATCAGTACAATGTGCCTTTCTGAGTTACTCTGCCTGCAGTTTCTACACTGTATGAATGCAAGTTGTATCTATATTCAGAGTTCACATAGGAAAAAAAAAACACATGAAAACCAAAAATACCACCTTCTTCCTGAGGAATTTTCGCCTCAACTATAGAAATGAGACGAAATTAGAAAACTAAACTGAGAGCTTTTCTGAATGAGTTCCTTCTATTTTTCACTCCTGAATTCAAACTTATCTACAGCAACAACAAAAAATCTAACCCCCCCACCTCCCTCCCTGTTAAAAGCTTTGTTTTAATAATGACAGACTTAGTTAAAATAGATTAATAGTCACCCTATCCAGGTGAGCTTAAGAATGACCTTCAGAATTAACAGAGCCAGGATTATAGAAGACAGTTCAACAGATACCCAGATTCAGAGCTTTGTCCAGTCCATTCACCTGACTGCAACTCATGAGCTTGGTCAAAGCATTTTTGTGTTATAGCAGCTGATTGTTTCATTTTATTCTAGGGAGTCCAAATGATTTTTTAAATGCAGAAAAAACCCATATGGACACTTATTTTTAGTGTCTAATTTTTTATACCTCTGACAACAGCCGCACAACTGAACATGTTTCGATCAGGGATTTAGACCAGATGACTCCAGAGGTTTATCCCAATCTAAACTATTCTGTGACTCTAAAGGAGTTCCTGTTGGAAGACAACAGGAAGACAACTTGTTGTTCGAGGCAAAATCTTTTATTAAATCCATTTGTAGACATGGAAAAAAGTAACCTGAATTTACCATTAAAAAAAAAAAACAAACACCAAACCAAACCAAACCAACCAAACAAAAAAACCACAGAAAAAAACCCCCAAATAAACAAACGACCAAAAAACAAAACCCCAGAAAATAAAAGTGGATTAGTAAAGAGGGGTTAGCTCAGTTTCCACTCTTGCTGTTCCAAAGGCTGAGAGGGCTATACAAAATTAGCCAGTGTGCAATCAGCAGTGTGGTAGAATATCCAGCCTGTGCTGTGGCTCAGCAGAAAATACCGTCATCCATTCATCTTTACCTCAACTTTATAACCCTTTGCAAAATCTTAGCATTACTCCTCTCTTGCACCAAGTGAGACAGCAGACCTGCCAGCTTCCAGCCTGGCACTGTAACACCCAGGGCTAGGAAGATGCTCTCTGGCCAAGAGCATTGGAATTACCCCTGCTGGTTTTCTTTAAGAAGCTGTACATATATGCCATGGTAGAATCCTCTGAAGAGCAGGAAGCTAGGCACTCCAGGCAATCCTCACCTCAGAAACATCATTATGAGGTCTGCTCTTGCAGCAGATGGAAAACTTTCTCCGTGAGGGCAGTCAAACACTGGGACAGAAACTGAGGAATTTCAGGTTCTTGGACCCACTCAAAACTTGTTCAGTGAAGGTCCACCCAACTTCAGAATCGTTCAGGATCTTGATCATATGACCTCCAGAGGACCCTTCCAGCCTAAGTTACTCCATGATTACCTCCATCAAAAATCACTAATTTTACTTGCAATGAGCTCATCTTCAAGTCTGTGGTTCTAAACTTCAGCTTGGGTATTTTATTATAAATCATATGTTGGGTACGTCAAAAGACTAATAGGACTTCTGACCTATTATATCTCACTCTACAATTACAGTTCTTCTAACGTTTATTCAGCGTCCTGATTTGAGAACATTTAGAGGAAAAAATCTAAAGCCATCCCTGAACTATAATAGGAATTAAAGATATTATTCTTTGTGGAATTAAGATTTGAATAGGCACAGAACCTCAGGTCTGGCTATGTACAAAAGGATTTTTCTCCCCTCTCTGGTTGCAAATTAAGAATTTTTATAACCTTCCCTCTTGCAGTACAAACAGGTTATTAGACGGAAAATACACAGTTTCAGTAGACTAGAAAGAACAGTATTAGCTCCATAAAATTGTAAATACATTCTCATAGTTAGAATTTTTAAATTGTTTGTTCATTTACATGATATTGTAAGCTAGTTTATGTTAAAGGTGATTAACAGTACCAAGCAAATGCTAGGGCATCCCAAACCCAAGAGACTGGCAATCTGAAAACCCAAGAAACTAGAAGAGTCTTGCAGTGCCTTTACCATCAAACTATTCCTCAGAGTATCAAAGTACAGAATTGTGCTAACAAGCCGTTTTGGATATTGGCAATGGAGAATTCTGCTAGAAAGATGGTAAAACTTAGCCAGGAAAGGTCTACAGCATACAGAGAGCTGAAACAGTAACACTGCATGATGCAGTAAATGACAAACAAGGCAAACACCAACCAAGTTTAGCTACTTTCCCTGCTGTAACAGTAAAAACTCCATTATACTTTCACCACAGAATGTATTCTCCACTGTTTCAAATGCCAGACTAGCTCAGGTACACACAGAGACCAGACTGCTCGTTCCATATCAAGACTCTCAGCAAGGGCCCAGAACACAACACTGTTTAACAGTGCCTTTTATTAGCAATTTTGTAAGATGGTATGATCATCATCAAATCCTTCCGTAGCATACATAACACAGACTACTCAAGTATTTTTTAGTATTGTTGTCAATGCATTTACTAAAATACATCAATGCACTTAATTTCCATAGCCATTTACAAGGTGTATGGTATGGAATGTGTCATGAATTCTCTCCCTTTTGCTCCACTTCTCTATAAAATACGCCTTTCTAGCATGTTCTCTCTCAAGTTCCTGACCTTCACGGCTGCAAATTGTATATTGCATCCCATCACATGTTAGATTACAGGTGCTAAGATTGTTTTAGTTGCAATTACACGGAAAGACAAACAAACAAAAAAGTTGCAGTTTTAAAGGAGTTTATAACAGCAAGAACAAAAAGATCGATATCTTACATTTGAGGTTATTAAATTTCTACTAAAGATCCTATTCATCAAAAACATCTACACATGTAGTCTCCCCCATTTTTAATCTCTTAAGACACGCACACGAGAAAGTCAGAAAATCAAAGAAAAACATTCCTGCAAATGGTTATGGGTGGCAGCTTAACTCTAATATTGATTAAGCACCAAGAATATACTGGAATGTGACAGAAAAGTCTCCTGACTCCAGGAATCGATGCAAGATGAATCTGCTGAGGCTTTTCTCTTCAGGTTGGGGAACTGTACTGCTGGGTGTCAAGACAGGTTTCCAGCTCTGCCACGGGAAGGGAGCACTGCTGTGTGCATTACAAAGCCACTGGACAACCAGCACTGAGCCCACCCCACATGTTCTGCTTCACCCTTGTCCTGCTTCTCACACATCCTACCAAAAAACGTGTCTCAGTCAGCAGAAAAGAGGAGGAAGTCTTTGGTTAGGCTTCCCCTCTGACCCGTGTCTTCCTCTATTAATTTATTACAGAATCTCTTAAAATCAGTGCTTATGGGTAGGAGACATGGCTGTTTCCCCAAATGTATTTTTGGTGGTTATTTTAAGATTTATTTTGGTGTTAAATTAAATATTTATTTATTTTTTTTTAAAGACTCTGAGGACTCTACCATTCGATAACAATTTATAGGAAAGGAGAGAGAACTTAACAAAAACGTCTGTTGCGTAGTCTCAGTACTACTCCTGAAAATCAAACCATAAAACCACGCACATATGCAGCTTCAGGGGTTAGTTAAAATAGGCTGCAATTTTTTAATTGTCTTTAGAGCAGCAACAAATGGCTAGAATGCGCACTGGAATTTGGATGCTCACTTCCAGGCACAGAACAGAGGGGGGATAAGGGTCTCACTGGGGTTACAGGCCTTGTTGCATTTAACATTACACAAACTCTGGCCCACAGAGTCCTTGTCCAGAGAACTGCTGAAGCTGCTGGACAAGAGAAGCAAGCCAGAGAGAAAGTTGTGTAGGCACATGTTGTATGGCTTTACAAGAAAGGAGGGGACTGTATGACTGGAATAACGAAAAAGGTATTTTTGAGGAAAAAAAAAAAGGAGAGAAAAACAGCAGAGGATTGATACAAATTAAAGCAGGAAAAGAACACAAGAAGAGGAAAACAGGACAAAAGAACAGGTTCAAAAAGAAAACAGGATAAACGTGGTTATTCTGGTAAATCAATTAGAATAAAAAAACAACAAACAAAAACAAACAAACACGACAAAAAAAGAGCCTCAGTAGCATCCAGATTCAACAGTGACAAAACAAGTAAGAGCAAAAAACCCTCCCATCTTTAATGAAATCCTTGACTTGTCTAGAAGCTCCCTTCATGCTCAAACAGCTGTCCCCCTACCTGTGCTGTGAGAAGTGTGAGACTGACTCAAGAGAGGCTTAAAGTCTTCTCTTTATTTTCTTGGGAGGAGAAGGGTGAGAAGGGTAGAAAACAGAGGTCAGAGCAATATGAAATAAATTTCCAGGCAGCTTTTATTTAGCTTCCTGACAATGTCTTCAGCTCTTATCAGGAGAAGCCAGGGCAGTATCAAAGCACGGAATCACCAATCATCTGTTCAAATATGACCTTTTCTGTGTGTTATTGCAGTGGTTTGGACATATTGCACAAATTAACTCACTGAACAGGGGTCACCACATTCTTGAAAATCCTAAGAAATTGTGTAAAAATAATGAGTACAAGTGCAAGTGATGGTGAATTTCATATTTTCTAAGTCTGTTTTTACCAGACCAGTGTGTTAGGCCTAAAATCCATCATAGCTGGCATGCATTTGGTTACTTAGGCTGCTACTACGAAATTATCAAAAGCAACAGACACTAATCTGCCCTTTCTTTATTGAAATTCTTAGGCAGCTTTTCATGTATTATTTTATCTTTTTTCTTCCCCTCTGCCTGAAAGAGGAATGTTGAGAAGAAACCGGGGAAAACTCAGGAAACAAGTGTCTGTTTTAACTCCGTAGATGTTCTGTCTTACATAACAAATTGTTTCCTGTGGGAGTGATCTAACCAGCTATTATTTTAAAGAAATACTATTATATTGCTAAGAAATAATATAATAAAGCTATGCAGTAAACACCATCAGTGAGCACAAAACTCCAAGGATAGATTAGCAAGAACAATTTCTACATTTACTGGGGAACAAGCAAATGACTGACCACCACCACCTCTTTGGGAGGGGAAAGAGGCCAGTATAGTCTTACACTGCAAACAGAACTGCACCAACACATCCCAGGTGTGCTCAGAAGGAAGAATAAACTCCTGAAGAATACTCTCTTTTTCTGCTCATTTAAAAAAATATCCTGTTAAAGAAAGGTAGAAGTGTTTTTGTGACTTAACTTAGACTTCCTGAGAAACATTTTCTTTAGTTTCAGTCAATGTGCAACTCATTTTGGGCAGAGTGGGAATAATTTTCAGCCCATGCAAGTTGTTTTTTTCCAACATGATGCTTATTCTTAATTAAAAAACCCAAACAAATGAAAAAAACTTTCCCAAAAGTTTAAAAGCAAGGAGGAGGGAAGGATATTGTTCCAGTTCAACTAAAACTAATGTTTGTTTGTTTGTTTTTCCTGAGATAAACCTTCACAGTTCTTTTGCTGTAGCAAAAAGCTTTACATCACTCAGGAGCTTTAATAGCCCCAGAATGACCAGAATCCATGGGAACAGATGTGGAATTTTATTGAGTCAAAATTATTAGTGTTGACAGGAGTAGCATTCTCTTACACATGGCACTGCAACCTGTACTCAGTGGCACCTCTGCAACCTCCTGTCAAGTTAAGAGGCAGAGGAAACACCTCCTTGCAAAGCCCTGCACAGGTGCACCCTTAGTTTAGACAAAAATCACTAGTCCTGGGATTAAGAACTGTTAAATATAAGCAAACCACCATTTTGTTGGCCAGCCCAGAGGTTAAAAATCAATACATGCATGAATAAACCTTAAGACTTTTTCCAAGTAGCACGTAATAGGGACAAAAGAAAAAGTACACTTGTTCCAGAAATGCGCAGCACGTTATATGGATTTTTAATTTCAATATTTGTTCTATCAAAAAAAAAATAAAAAAGTAAGCCAACAAAGGCCAGGATTATCAAACAGCTCTCCTTTTCCTTCAGCTTCTTTGTAAGGGGTTTGTCAGTTTGTTATTTTATACTCACTCCTCTTTAGACTCCTACCAGTATTATTTAATTTTTCCTCTGGCCTGGAGATAACAAATCTGTTGTCAGCCTGTCTATATATGTCCATCAGATATGCACAGGGAACAAAATGGTTAGAACAGGAGACAAAGGGCTATTCCTTTATTCCTACCTGACAAAAGTCAGATTCACTAGAAGATGAAGCCAGCTATACCACTTACAGTGGCAGCAGGTTGAAGAATGCTTTCTGTTTACAAATATTATTTGTAGCATAGAGGGACATGTATTGCATGGTGAATCTCTAACTATATAATGGCTAAAATAAAGTGTTGCACTTTGAAAAACATAATTTGCTGAATCTGATATTTTAACTATCCACAAGAAGGAGAACAAAATATACGTGTAGGGAAAAAAAAAATCAGTGAAATTAAAAATATATTACAAAAACACCCTTGGATATTTTGCATTTCTTTAAAGGGCATCTCCTTCAATGACTGCTTTGTAAAGCATACAAGATGGAGACATCTTCTTTATAAAGAAGAACAGACTACCACACTTCAGGAAATCCACTGAACATCCAGTGACTAAAACACCAACGCACACATTAAATATCCCTGGAACTTTACAGGTAGAACTGACTTCACCTGCAGCACTTAGCGGGCAAGATTCAGGCAAAAGCTCACATAAATATGCTTGCCATGACACTCAGCTTTGTGCTTTTCTATTAGTTTATTTCCCAGATTAATCAGCATTTGTGATGCATTTCTGACACCTGCATGAACACAGCACACTGAAATAACGCTGACCGTGATTGATATTTCCTCATATGTGCTTGCTATTAGTGCAATTATTTATTCATGTTATACTCTTATGAAAAACACTATTTCATGTATGAACAGCTCTAAATGATTCCCATATGCAGCAGTAATTATTTATGATATTTTGAAGAATTATTTAATATCCGCACTTAGCCAACTCGTTTTTAAGGGACAAAACTCAAGGCAAGATGCAAAAAACAATTTGATTTGTTAACTACACCTAAATAATTTCCAAACTATGATAACAAAGATGTCAGCCAACAAAAATAGAATATTCAGGGCTGTTTAATCTGAGGAAAATAGTACATACTCATGCACACACATTGACAAATATCTACAAAATAACTAGCAGGCATAAGTAAGTGGCATAAATAAAGGGCCATTCAGAAAGGCACTAAAAGTTTATCTACCCAGGAAAAGAAATCCATCATGGGACTACTAATTTTCAAACTCCAAAGATTTGAAATTTCAAGCAATTCTTACTTCCTTAAAACAACATGATCCAAAATATACCTTCACCACACTCAAGGGAGCGAACAAGGATATCGCTCTGTATCTTTCAGTAAATAGGAGGAAAATGTATTACCCTCAGAATAATTATTGGCAGCAATATTTATGAAACCATATTCTGGGTTGGAGATAATACCAAAAGCTTTTCATAAAAGTAAAAAAAAAAAAGAATTAATTGAGTGGCTATCATCACAATAAGTATCAAATTCCATCGTTTCATTATGTATCCTTTTCTGAAAGAGGACAGAGTTCCAGTTTCCTCAGAAAAAGGTAGACACACATTATAGGAGAGGTGCATTATAGCGAAGCAATTTGAGGAAAGAAATAAAACACGCTGCAGTGCAAGGACCCTCAACCTTAAAACAACAGCAGGAACATCAGCAAAGCACAGAGTCAGTCCCAGAGGTTGCAGCCCACAGCCAGATGGAGACTGAGAAGCCTCTTTCAGAGACAACAGTATGGAAGTGTTCCAGAAGGGGAGGGAACGGCTGTCCCTCTCCTGTCTGACCGACAGAGGACAGCTTTAGGCAGGAGCTTAAGAAACAGCACTTTAAACAGTGCTGACAGCACCTCAGGCAAGGGAGAAGGGGAGGAGCAAGAGCTGTTGTGCACAATCTGACTGACACCAAAACCATTTCTAGTCCGTGCTGACAAAGCACTGGCAGAAGGAGCTCCACACCCTTGGAGCTGAGCCCAGGAAAGAGAAGATGCTGAAAGCAGCCCATGTCCCAGCTAAAGGACTGAACAGCTGACCTGGGAGAAACAGTCAGCAGCAATTCCCTGAAGCAGGAAAACCATTTGCTGCTATCCTCTGCAAGTCATGGGACCCAGTTGTCCCACTGTGCTGCAGAAGGAAACAAAAGACCAAAGGACTGGCTGAGAACAAAGAATCACAGAGAACTTGAGACGTGTAAGGATCCACCGAACTTAAAACACTTCAGAAGCCATCTAAAGCTCTTCATTTATATATCTGGACACTGGAAAGTAGGGCATGAGATACAAAGGACTCTGTCCTTAACAGAAGAAGTCCTTGAGAAGAGACAGAAAATATTAAAAGCTTATCCTCCACAGAAAACAACAAATTGATCAAGGAAAATTTTCTTTGCTGAAACTGTCATAACCTGTCATGTCATCCAGATGATCTGACAACTCACATTTGTAACAGTTTAGCCCCTTTGTTATAAGCATTTCAAACACAAGTTCAGAGTTGTTTTTTTTCTCCTCTCTTGCTAGATTATGGTAGTCTCAGCCCACTGATACTAAACTCCAGAGCTGCCTTTTGTGTAGAACGGCTGGAGAGCTGGATGGAAAAGACACATCAGACTTTATGGCTTTCACATTAAGTCTTGTCAGACATGCTTATCAGAGAATATCACAGACAGCAAAATGGGGCTTGAGGAACTAGGTACCAAGTTCACATCCATCACTCTGTGCCTAAATCTTCAGTCTAGCTCAGGTCTGCTGAGATCTGTGCTCAGCTACACTGGGTGTTTCCACCTCCAGGGAGTTTGTGGCTGTTCCACGATGATTCCACCATGCAACAAGGGGGAAAAACTCTGTTTACCCAAATTTAAGCAGCTGTCTAGATTTTCACATGATATTTTAGCCTTATTTCAACACCTCCTAAGAAAGAACAAAAAAAGCTTTTAAAAGTTTGTTCCATTCCTTTGGTCCTTTTTTCCCCCAACTGATTTTCAGTGTATTAAATATGAAAAATAGTAGCTCTGCATCACTGAAGATAGGACACTGAGAATTTAGACAGGAAATTTTATGGGTTTTTTCGAAGGCAGGACATTAATCAGTATAATGATGACATTTATTCAAACAAATGACCATAATACAAGGCAAATGTATTAGCCACCTTAACGAGTAGGATGAAGGACACCACCAAATAACCAAAGATACACTTTGTTCTTAAATATGACTGCAGGATAAACTGTTCTCAAAGGAAAAGACAGATGGATGGATTTTTCAGATTATGACACTATGAACATCTTTTATACCCCCTATCTGAAGAATGGTGTGGTGGGTTTACCCCACACAAGCACCTAAGCTTCCATCCAGTTGCTGGCTCACACTTCCCCAGCAGGATGGGGAGAGAAAAGGAAGGATAAAAGCACCACACAGTCTGCTGTGAGGAAAATTAACTCCACCTCAAGCAGACTCGGTGTCATTGTCTATCAATACTCAAACTATAAATCTTTTCTCAGGAAAAACCTTAAATTGAACTATGAATAACTAAAACTGATAAAATATCAGGGCCTTAACAGCTAAGGCCCCAGTGAAAGTTCTCTAATAACAAAATGACAGCAAGCAAATTAACAGCTTGGAAAGTGATTTCATTGGGTAAAATTTACCAAGGGAACAGGCTACGGTAGGAGGATCTCACTTTTGTAGAACAGGTAATAAGTAATCTGTCATAGTTCCACCCCAAAAATTCTGAATGGGGAAACCACAGTGTGTATTTTCTGCAATGTTTACTACAGTAAAATTAGGGCAGAACCCGAACATAATCATTACTGGAAATAAGGTGAAAGACAATGATACACCAATTGAATGTAACAAATCAAATTACTTACTGGCTTTGCTCTTACTTGTACAGTGTAAAGAGAAGGAAGATGAGAATATAATAGGCATTTAAGGTAGCAATAGTTTACTACTTCACAAGTTAGTTGCTATATGGTATAAATCCCATACTAGCAAGAAATATGATATGGTGATGGCATAATTGTCTAATATTTTTCTTCACATTTAAAGTTTGAATATGTTTCCCATTAAGCCAGAGACTGATGATAAAAGAGTCCAAAATCACTTTCCATTGATCAGATGGCTTTTCACTTAGCACAATGCATCAGTGTTGAAAAATGGCAAAGAGAGGTGATAACAGTCTTCTTAATAAAGACTGTTGGGCTCAGAATATTAATTCCACTGTTTGCTTTGACACTCAGTGACATGAGAAAAACAGAAAGCACAACCATTTTCCAGTGGCAGTATCTACACTCTGCTTGCAGCACACCTTAGTACAGAAACTTCTCTTTCTCTGAAGATAAAAGCCTCCTGCCAGGTGTGTGAAATCAGTTCTAATCTTAATAAATGCTCATATCAATCTCATAATTAGGCTGCCTATTTCTCATTCAAGATCTCACAGAATTTTGCTTCTTATTGCAGCTCCTTACCCAATATTTTCTGCCTATAAAATTCCACTATTCTTTTCTGGCTTTCCTTTGATGCTATCCTAGGATTCCTGCCCCTTGGCACTACCTTACTCCATAGCCCTTTAATTTTTTATTAAACCAAACCTTTATGAGACCTACTAATGAACTGAAATGTCTTTTTCAGCAACCAATACCTCTCATCTTCCTGGTCACCACATTTTTTTGTTGCTATGGGTTCTTCTTCTTGTAGTAACAGGTCAGACAAAAAAAAAAAAAGAGAGACTTTTCTCCACTTGTGCTCCTGGAACACCACCAGCAGCAACAAATCAGCAGTTGCAACAGCCTGAGTAGAATTTCACCAAGTATAAAATACATTAGAAGCTTAAAGTTAGTCAAAAGGTGATATTAAATGGCTTCTGGCAAGGGATCTTTACATATAAGATATAATTGATCTTTTTTTTTTCCTGAAGGAGACCCTAGATTTGAAGCAGATTTAACAATAATACAAAGTCTTTGACAACTATTTGCTGAGGATAACCACAGGATTTAACAAAGATTGTAATATTATAGTATGCTATGAATTATCCAAATTTTTTGCTCAGGAAATTGACTGCTGATGTAAGTGTCACTTCACAGTTTATGCTGTAACATAACTACTGAATCCTGAGAGTACAATTATCATCAGGACCTAAATCAATTTTCAATTAACTTTACTTTAAAATATATTTCTACAGAGTGATGCAAAAATATTTTCTGAGAACAAAACAAAACAAAAGGTTAGCCACAAATATTCTCACAATACCAGTCAAGGAAATTCAAACTTTAATTTGCGTTGGCACTGTCGTCTATGGTTGATACCAGGAAACCCAATTACATTTCAAGAAATAAAATCCATTTCTACAAAAGACCCCATTTGATGGCTCTTTCTTTTCATTTTGCATTAGTTCACACTGTAACAGGCTTGGCTAATAGCTAGAGGAGCTCTGGATCCAAAAATATCAGATGCACTTGTTAGAGCACCTACAGAAAAGAAGTTTGCTTTTCTCTCTGACATCAACATCAACAGGCATCAGACTTTTCTGACTAAGCCTGACATTCCTGCTGAGGCATCTAAAGCAAACTTTTCAAAAAAAAACCCCAAAACCACTGACTGAGGATACCTTCAGAAAAAAAAAAAAATTTATGAGTGACAGGAAGCTGACTGCTGAAAACATAAATCACACTCTCTCATCTCTATGCAAACACTTCAGAAGCTAGAGGGAAGCCACAAAACCTACTTTGGGTATTAATTTTACGTTTTCTTCTGAAAACAACCCCTTGTAGCAAGCTTAAGATAAAAAGTAGGATATTTTTTTTTCTGCTTGCTTTATGGTAGCCCAGCATACGGGGTCCTGGCCAGGCTGGGGCTGAGGGGTCACACACGGTCACCACCTGCCACTTGCCCACTAACCAAAGGGCATTTTGCATTCCTCAGTGGCCTTGTTCTGAGATCGAACAAATGCACTTCAGAAGCATTATTTTTGTGATAAAAGACTTTGAATTTCATACTCGAAACCAAACAAGGATTTTCAGTGCAAAAATTTCAATTACCTGAAAGTTTCCACAGCCCGTATGCACTTCCACTAACTGAAATAGCAATGTTTCACTGCCACACTAATACAAAATGCATTTTAATGAGCTCCTGGAGGAATGAATCATAGCTCTTCTCTTTGTTTTTCTCCTCCAAGTTGGAGAAAATAATTTTCTTGGAGCAGATCTATTTTTGTCCACTGACAGAGGCAAACACAACTGTGGGCAAAGAAATCAGGCAAATATTCCTCACAGTGAAAGAGCAAATCACTGCAGTTACAGCAGTGGCTCAAGTCTCCCTTCCCTGCCAATGGAACAGCACTGCCATGCTCAGGCTTGGAACCACTGGCATTCAGCACTGGCCTGTATGTGAGGTTGCTCTCCCTGTGTTAAATGAACAAAACTAGAAAAGCCATCTAAATTAATGTTGTATCTTAATCACAAATGTGGTTTGTTGTTTTTTTTTTCTGATGGAA
>NW_016690273.1:870753-876068 GCF_001604755.1 Lepidothrix coronata | reverse complement strand
GGAAAAAAGGAAAAAAGGAAAAAAGGAAAACAGGAAAAAAGGAAAAAAGGAAAAAAGGAAAAAAGGAAAAAAGGAAAAAAGGAAAAAAAGGAAAAAGAAAGAAAAAAAAAGGCCAAAAAAAAGGCCCCAAAAGGCCAAAAAAGAGAAAAAAAAAGGGAAAAAAAGGAAAAAAGAATAAAAAATAAAAATAAAAGGAAAAAAGAAGAAAAAAGAAAAATAAAAGGAAAAAACCCACAAGGAAACAAACAAAAAAATTCCCATCCTGACTTCTGCATGGCTGCATTCCTTGTTTAGGCCCAAATAAATGCAACTTTGCACCGCTCAAAGCCATTCCAAATGTGGCTTCCATTGGGCTACCACCAAAGAAAAGGTTTATCCTTGAAGATATTCACATTGCAGTATTCCATTAGCAATGGCTGCTACAATATGAATCCTCTGGGTCATGGTGGGGAAGCAGTGCACTATTACACAACCTAAAAATGTTTCCATTCTTCCCATTGTGAACCCCAGTACAACTATGTAAAGCCCCAAGGAATCTCGCCTGTACTCTATCAGCACTTTTTTAAAGCCATTTACACAATTTTCTTTATTGCATAAACATCAGCTTTCTTCATTTTCACCTTTTTACCCTTCTTGCCCTATCCCATTCTCTACCTCAACATTATGATACCTATTTGTACTTCTCAACCCAGGCTGGAAGCCTCCAAGACCCATTTAATGGAAAGGACAATTCCACCAGCTGGCAGTCCTAAAGGGCTAGTCTTCCTGAAACAGCCCCTTAAAATTCACCTTCCTCGTGCTGCCAGGACCACAGCAAAGGCTGTTACAGCACTGAAACTGCAGCCCACTGTGCCAGCCAGGGTTGTGACACCATCCCACTGACTCTATTTCTCTGCTTGATTCTGGTTTCTGCTGTATATTTGGCTTTTCTATTCGTGCAAGACATGGATCTTCTACTGCCTCTGTGTTTATAGATCAAGTAGTACAGCACAGCCTCATTCACACTTACAAAGTTAATGAGTGGAAAATACTAATGTAAATGAATTGTAACTAAAACCTCACCGTGACTACACCTTTTTTAATCTCAATGAAAGACAGCTAGTCCAGGAAACAGCTACATCATTACTTATATCTTACAACCACATTTTGAAAAAGAGGAGCTATATCAAATTATTAGGTACACCTATATCAGAGAGAGGCAAGGGAGGGCAGGAAGGGGGAGAGGGAAGAGTTTTATAAAATCAGCATTCTTCTGTAGCAAAATGGTTCTTAAATATTTTCACTTAAAAGCTATGTCTTGCTGGAAATGTAATCAACAGTTAATATTTATGCTCATATGAGAAGTTTCTAAACCAAGACAAAAAAAATTCTCCATCATGTGTTTTATATTCTGGTCTCATGATTATTTAGACATTCAGCATCCGTAAACAAGCAGTTTATCCATGAGATCAGCTATGTGACACCAAAATTAATAGACTCTTGAAAAACACCCTTCACAAAACAAACAAACAAACAAACAAACAAAAAAACAGCAAAAAAAGAAAGTTGATTAGTATGCTTATACTTGGCTTAAAGGAAAGCAGACAAATTATGCAAAAACACAAATGTCTCTTAAGGCCTCAGTTTCTGCAATCATATGGATAAAAGGAACATTGTGTATTTTTTGTAAATTTGCTGCTTCATAAAGTACTGCTCATTAAGATACAAGCTTATGTCTGATTCCAGTGACAAAGGCATTATTTCAAGTGCAGTAACTGAAAAAGAAACGAAAACAACGCAGCAACTTAAAGCAGGAAAGGACAAATTGTTTCATAAGCCCAAATACTCCATAATATATCATGATGCAGTTTTCAGTTGGCAACGCTACCCTTTTATGTGTCTAACTATAGAGAGATCCAAAAATGTATCTTTAGCCAAACTATTTCTCAAGTCACAGTCATTTAAAACAGCAAACATGCAAAGCCCTTGCAGCACACTCACCCTTCCAGCTTGTCCTAACTCTGCAGCCCAGTGCTTTTTATGCCAAATGGAACATGGCTTTGCTTTCCAGAGGTACCCTTTGCTGATTCTTTTTACTTTCCTGCAGATTTGCTGCTAGAATTCATAACTAGCACTTCAAGCCTTTTCTCCCCCTCGTCCACACTGGTTTAACTTCTTTATGATGGCAGATAATTGTTTTGGCCTTAGGCAAGGAATGTGCTCTCTGCTTAGGAAGATGGCTGCACAGCATCTTTATAAGGGAGCCAAATGAGGAAAAATGAGGTAGTTGCAGAACATTACATTTTTTTTATCTTATCAATTATTGAAGAAAGAGTCTTCTATTTAGTATGGTAAGAATACTAATAAGAGGTCAAAATATAACACCAGGCCCTTGGTATTATTGGTAATAAGAGTCATGGCGAACAGCAATTCAAAATAAACATTATTTAACAAGTACAATAGCAACACTATGATTGAACTAACTCTTAAACTACAGAAATCAAGCATTGTTATTAAAAGAATAAAAGAAAGCAAAAATGAATTTAAGTACTTGAAAAACTGAGGGAAGTTCATTTTCTGTACAATCTGTATCCACTGTCTTACTGAACCATAAATATATCTTATTTTTACCGGAATGAGTATAATCTGAGATGTTACAACCAGAAACAAGTTCATAACACGTATAATGTGCATCTATACTAAAACTGTGCTATTCACTAACAAGGACAATAATCTAATTCCTTTTCCAAGTTCTGTGGATCTGAAAAGGCAGGCTCAAAATTTTTTTCACAGAGGCAAAGACATACTGGATCATTTCCCACTTAGAGAACAGAAAAAGCAGATGCTTAAAACCTTCTTTCTCAACTGAAACTGAAGGTGGATTTTTGAAAGACTGAAGGGTGGGGCCTCTGTAGGTGCCCAGAGTTGTATACTACTTTATTTTGCTTCCTCATTCTCTTTTTAATATGATACCAATAATTACCAGATCAAGTGGATTTTTTTTTTTTCTGTGTTGGGCCCAGAATGAAGAAAAAAAAAAATGTTGGTCACAAAGCTAACATGTAGAAATAGAAATTCCCTACAAGGCTTAAAGCACTGGAAAAGAAGCAAAGGCAAAGACAGTCCTTCTCATCACCTTAAGCAGTTCTATCATAACAGCTATAATTCTTTTTTCTATTTCCCATATAAATCTACACCTCCCAAGGACAGTAAATATCATTACAAGAATACTTGGGGGAAATCTCTCCACTGATACTAATGTGGTCATTCTGTAGTGGAAACACCAAGCCCTAAACTTTGCAATGGTACATTAGAACACACACAGCCTTTAGCTTTCCTCTATTTCCATTATTTTGCGGTTTCTTTTTTCTTTTTTTCTTCTCCATTCCCTCAGTACTTCGAGCCCTTAAGGCTACTAAAGAAACAAAAAAATCAGTTTGAATTTAGCCATAATCACAGCACTAACAGAGATGCTTTAAATTACATGTTTCAAATTTATTACCCAGTTTGTTAAAAGTAATTATGAATAATGATCTTCATGAAAAGGTTAGTTAAAAATTCATAGTATTGTCAAACATTTAAATGGTAGAGGCTATTCTTAAATCTCTCAAATGCTCATTAAAAGCCTGCCCTTTTTACTCTGTTTTTATGTTTCCAACGCAGAAGTTTTTAAATCTAAAAGAGGGAGGCTTGCTTTTCCACAGAATAGAACCCAAACTGGTTATTGTTAACATCAGCTCTTCTTCCAACACCCTTTCTGAACCTTTCCTGTAGAGGCAAACTCAAAAATACCACACTGGCAGCAGCTGAGGAAGAAAACATGAGTTATCCTGTGGAGATCTCTGCTGGCAGCTGACTGCTGGATCTATTTCCCACTGGTGTTAAGAGTACAATATGGCAGCAACAAAACAAAAATTCAAAGATGTGGCTTTGCTGATATCTCATACTTTGGATTCAGTTTGGAAATTGTTTTTTTTTTTTTTCCAAGGAAGTTTGGTTCACAAGTTTCGGGCTGATATTTAAATAAATATCTCTCTTTTAGCTCCCGAGAAACAGGCAAAGATACACAGAATTCATGCAGTTCAAACTTCAGGTATCTTCCCAATCACATACATCACAACCACGATATGCCTGGAGTATTTTAATTAAGAAGAGTTTACATGGTTTTCATTAATTCCTGAATGACTACATGGTAGCTCTGGTATTTAATAAAGGTATGCAGTGAAATCCGAGTGGCTGACATATAAACCTCCAGAGGCAGCACTAACCTGAGGCTGGCAAGAATCTTCTCTTCTGCTTTGGTTGAATGACCTTTTACTTGACCTACAAGCATGAGTATCACTGAGGAATATCAATGAGAAACACAAGTAGCCAGCTCTCTCCTACACAGGTTCCCTGGACAGTCGCTGGTACAGAAGGTAATGTTAAACCCAAAGTTTAGGCTTTTTTTTCCTGGATATTTGCATTTGTTCTTCCTAAAAAATGGACAGATTTATTCCCTTCTGCCTTACTTCCCTCTCTCCTCCAGGCCTTCTTTTTTGAAGTTAGTCTTTTTCTAAAACTGCTGCACAGGGAAACAAAATATTGACACGGCTGCCTGATTGCCATGGAATTATTCCACAGAGGAGAATTCTGAATTAACATGTGACATCATTTTAGCTTTCATATTTTGTGGTTCAGTCACTAGACCTTGCAGTTTATTGCGTCTGTGAACTGCATTTGCTTCTGCCAGAAAATAACCTTCTACTTAAGGCACTTGAGGTTAGGGGAAAAAAAAATATCCTCCAACAGATTTCATTAATTCAGGCAAGAGAAAGTTAATATCCCATGGCACAGCCGATTTGTTTGTAGGGGTGTTAAATGCATCATTTCCCTAATAAACTAAACCACTAGAGGAATGTGTAGAAGTTGGCGTTCCTTCCCTCAATCCGTAAAAAAGGCAGCAGTGTCTGCCAGGTGAACTCTGAGGAAAAGTACTGAAGGGATCCCACACTGATAGGGCATTTCTGAGTGAGGTCAATGGAGTGACATACTTACCTTGGCACCAGAAAGAAAATATTCTGTCTGAAAAGTTCTGAATGGTCTCTTTTCCAAGACCCAGAAGCATAGTCCATTTATATATATATATACACATATATATATATTCCATTTTTATATATATATATATATTCCATTTATATATATATAGTCCATACATATATAGTCCATTTACAGATATATATAGTCCATTTATAGATATATATATAGTCCATTTATAGATATATAAATAGTCCATTTATAGATATAGTCCATTTATAGATATATAGTCCATTTATAGATATGTATAGTCCATTTAT
>NW_016690273.1:867543-868247 GCF_001604755.1 Lepidothrix coronata | reverse complement strand
CATTTATATATATAGTCCATTTATAGATATATATATAGTCCATTTATATATATAGTCCATTTATAGATATGTATAGTCCATTTATAGATATATATAGTCCATTTATATATATAGTCCATTTATAGATATATATATAGTCCATTTATATATATAGTCCATTTATAGATATATATAGTCCATTTATATATATAGTCCATTTATAGATATATATATAGTCCATTTATATATATAGTCCATTTATAGATATGTATAGTCCATTTATAGATATGTATAGTCCATTTATAGATATGTAGTCCATTTATAGATATAGTCCATTTATAGATATGTAGTCCATTTATATATGTAGTCCATTTATATATGTAGTCCATTTATAGATATATATAGTCCATTTATAGATATATATTGTCCATTTATAGATATGTAGTCCATTTATAGATATGTAGTCCATTTATAGATATATACAGTCCATTTATAGATAGATACAGTCCATTTATAGATAGATATATAGTTCATTTATAGATATATATAGTCCATTTATAGATAGATATAGTCCATTTATAGATATAGTCCATTTATAGATATATATAGTCCATTTATATATATAGTCCATTTATAGATATATATATAGTCCATTTATATATATAGTCCATTTATAGATATATATAGTCCATTTATATATATAGTCCATTTATAGATATATATAT
>NW_016690273.1:811315-867276 GCF_001604755.1 Lepidothrix coronata | reverse complement strand
CATTTATATATGTAGTCCATTTATAGATATATATAGTCCATTTATAGATATATATTGTCCATTTATATATGTAGTCCATTTATAGATATATATAGTCCATTTATAGATATATATTGTCCATTTATAGATATGTAGTCCATTTATAGATATATATAGTCCATTTATAGATATATATTGTCCATTTATAGATATGTAGTCCATCTATCTATCTATATATATATAGTCCATTTATTCTTTCAAAAGAAAAAGCCTGTTCTAGCAGTGCATCACCTGCATTGCAGTTTGAGCATCCAGACTAAGGGACTCTGAGTCCCTGCATGTTTGGAGGTATAACTTCAGAAACAATGGTTTTCATTTTGTTCATTTTCATGAAGTTCTAACTTATCATCTGATCAACTCTACAAAGAAAATAAAGCCAGCCATCTGAATAGCACAGATATATGGCATCATTAATTAAGCTTTTTTAAAAGTGGAATAGATACAATTGATAACACTTGCAGAAAAGAATACACATTTACTTGCCTTAAGTGCAGGAGGCTCGCCCTCTTCACCTTCACATAAGCCTCAGTAAAACAGTTCAGGGTCTTACTCCACAAACCCTTCAATTTAAGAAACATATCCCATCTTACATGCCATGGAACTCACTACTGAACTATCTTTGCTGTCCAAAGGGAGTTAGAAAGCCTGCAAAGCTTTCAAAGGTTCCTCAGCTCCTTCAGTTGTAGATCAGATTCAGTGAGAGCTGGCTCTATCGGCCTTCTGGGATGGAGGGACAAACACATTTGCTGGAAACAAACAAGAAAACCCTACAAACCAAAAGCCTCCCAAGACTGTCCACTTCCCAACTGCTTTCCAAAACCTTAGTCTTTAGTCCTTTTAATTTGAACAGTACATTGTCACGATGGGAAGATCATAGTCCTACAGAATAGCTGAATATATGGAAGATGAAAGCTAAATATTTTTGACATGTCAAGATATATTTGAAACATATCATTAAGCAAGACAATTGCCTAATGGATCACTGTAAATGTTAACACTGTCACTCAGAAAAATCTCTGCATACATCAGTATGGGAAATATCAAGCTTTCTGTTTTCATCCATCCGTTTTTGTCTAGGGAAATATGATATAAAAGCAATCAGCCCTCCTACAGTCTTTTGCAGTATCTTCTGCTCTCTACTGAATGAACAAGAAAACAAGACTCTCAGATTTTGCTCAACAACAGCAAAAATATGAATCTGACTTCCTAGCCAACTCTCACACATTTTAAACAAGTATGAGTCACTGCAAATGCCTATGAAGACCAAAATCTTCTGCCCTAACACATTCTTACATCACCTCTCAGAGGAATAGAAGACTGGTCTCAAAGAAACAAGTAATTTTGTATCAGGGAAGATTAGACTTAGAAACTGTTTGGATTCAGACATTGGAATGGGCATATTGCTCCAAAACCAAGGGATTTTCATCCATAATATTGTTAAGTTCCACATGTCCAGACTCCTGGGCCAATGTGCATTATAATAACCTGTAAATTTGTAGGGAGCTTGACTGGAAGCGTTTACAAGTGAGATAACAGAAAGGCAGATGCATTAAAAAAAAGGAAAATTAAAAAACAAAACCAAAAAGAAACAAGGAAAACCAAACAAACAAAAACAAAGAAGGAAAATATTAGAAACGTTCCCACTTGTTCCAGTTTAACTGGTGCTTCACAGATGCTTCATATGGACTTTCTGCATTCCTTGTGTGATGGTCACAGTCAGCAATTTATTTCCACCAACATCACCAGCTGTATTCACTGGCAGCAGCACCAAATACCCATCTTCAACTGAGAATAAGGAAGATTTTCCTCCAGCGTGTCAAAATGTTTTTCAGTGGGCCAGTATCCCAGTGCTGAGACCTTCATGGGCAGCATTGATACCACGTGTAGATACACAGGAATTCTGTGCCTGCTCAGGTGCCAGCTAACACCCCTCACTGTGCATGGACAGAGGGGCATTTTAACCCCATACCATTTTACTCAAATGTTTGGAAGATCTTTGCATTGCACTGGTATTTCAGCCAAATGGCACAAGGTTTTTGTACAGCTATTTCCACCGGGATAGTTTGGTCAGGGAAGTACCAACCTGGCTCCTGTGTCACTTACTTTTGGCCATTTAGAGACATTTTCATTACAATGCCCATATCCTTCACTGTCTCTGAAGGCCTTCAACTTGCAGCAAGGTTCATAAAATAGTGATAATCCATGAGAAACACAGCTGTGATTTCCATTCGGATCTTAGACCATACAAGGGTATGACAAGAATTAATTCACCCAGCTCCAGTTCACACCCCCTGTGAGAACTCCAAACTACCAGCACAGAGCCACCTCATGTCCTGTGGGATGACAAGGATCACAACCAACAGACATTTAAGTTTTCATTTCAGTCCTCAAACTTGGCAGGCCATGGATTTTCACTCAAACGTACAAATGTCATTATATTCAAGAGAACCAGGAATTTTTACCTTTCACTCTGCAAGGTAGTTAACTGAACCAAGTGATTTTGGCATCTCATGATGGCAGGGATGGGACAGATGCTTGTATCCACATGTTGAACAAGCATTTTATTTTAAAAATATATATATTTATTCATACTTTATAAGCAATAGCTGTGATCTGCATCTAATCTTACTCTAGTTGTATTTATCCTCCTTTCACCTAGATGACAATGAAAAGAATAAATTTATCAATGGTATTGCAAACCAATACACATTCTGAAAGGGTTGAATTATTTAGCTGCCCATGAAAAGTGTTTGACATAATTGTATGATCTGCAGGGCAGCAATCTAACTTTTAATACTGCTGTGTTACCAAAGCCATAAATATTTTTCTGACACTGTCTGATTCTACATTCAACACTGCTATAATTTCTGTCCTAATCCACAAAGAGTTTAAAGGATTTGTAGTCTCTTAATATTTCATCTGCTGTAATTACAGTTATTTTAATGGGCTACGTCTGTTCCTGCAATACAGGAGGGTCCTTGTTCTCCAGCAAAAAAAATAATCCACAACAAAATCTTCACAAAACAACCTAAATGCAATTTAAAGCGCAAATCAAAACTGCTACATAAATAAAGTAAAAATTAATTATACAATTCCGCTGCTCAAACAAAAGAGGATAATCAAAACTTGGAAAAAATAGTTCAGCTCCATGATTATTTCAATAACCACTATTTATCTGACAGACTACTACACTACTACAGGCTGTATACTCTGTAAAAATAATGGCAATTAAACAGGAAGAAACGCATCAGACCAACAAGCTTAATTGAAAGTGAGGAGATGGAAAAATCTAATTAACTTTGTAAACTAGTTTTGCCTTTGTCAATTACCTTAATTGTGCAATTGGAGTACAGGTTACGATCCTCACTGAAATTTGAATCACAAGAACATGTCTGAAATCGCTGAAAGAAAAACAGCTTCTGAACGCTTCTTAATTATGGCAACACACAGTGTGAAGCAGCATCACATCTGTTGAGGCACAATGCCTCTAAGGGTAAAACCTCCCAGACTTTTATCGACCTATTCAACTCCTGCAAACGCTGAAATTTTGGGATGTCGTTAATAATAAGTGTTCTCTTGCAAACAGGAGTTTGGCATTCCCTTAACGCTGCACTGTTTATCAAAGAGGAATCTTATTTCACAAAGGATTTCCACTGAAACAACAGAACAGCCAGGGAAAAGGTACAAGGGACTTGCCCCAGCACTACTGTAGCAGTAACTGAGGGCCAGCAAGAAAAGATCAGACCTTTTTGCAAGTAAAATTTTATGGCTGCAGCCACAGTTGTGCTGGCAATGGGTAATTTTCTGAAGGGTGACTCAAGTTTACAGTGTGAAGTTCATATTCATAACGTACTGGAATCAAAAGAAGTTGGAGTTCCTCAGGAAAGGAACCTTGAACTTCCCATCCACACAAGCTCTGCCCCTTTTTCAGAGCTTGGCAGGTGTCATTTAGGGATGGGACATAGAAGCATAGAATGTTAAGGGTTGGAAGGGACCTTAGAGATGATCTAGTCCCAATCCCTGCTGCCAGGGGCAGGAGAACCTCCTACTACACCAGGTTGCTCAAGGCCTTATCCAACCCGGCCAGGGCTGGGGAATCCACAACCTCCCTGAGCAACCTGTTCCAGTATTTCACCACTCTCACATAAGCTATCGTGGAATAGATTCTAACGCATAAAGGTGTTATTTTGCTTCCAAATTCAACTCCTGACAGTACCTACAGTCTTCTTCCCTAACATTATCAATCCTTATCCTCAAGGCCTGTGAAAGACCACCTCTTTCACCACCATAATTTCATAGGAGGCTGACCCTGGCCAGCAGCCAAACACCCACCCTGCCTCTTGCTCATTCCACTTTTTTTTTTTTTTTTTGAGAAAATAGGAGGGCAAGAAGACTCATGGATTGAGACAATGGCAGTTTAAAAACAGAAAAGCAAAAGCTGCACGTGCAAGAACAGCAAAATCCCCTGCTTCCCATCAGGAGGCAGATGTTCAGCCCCCTCCCAGACAAGCAGGGACTCGGTGCACATTCATGACTGCTTGGGAAACTCCATAACCCTGAATTGCCCCTTCTTCTTCCTCCTGTCCCTGAGGTTTTATGGCTGAGCACACCACCACCACGTGGTATGGGATACCCCCTTGGTGAGTTGGGATCTGCTGTGGCTGTGTCTCCTTCCAACCTCTTGCCCATCCCCAGCCTACCAGTCCTTGTGGGGCTAGAAGAAAAAAACCCAAGGTTTTTGCACTATTTGCTGTGTTACCAGCACTGGTTTAGCCACAAATGCAAAGCACAGCACCATCCAGGCTGATATGTGGAATAATTCTACAACATTGAGTGCAAACAATGTAACTCAGAGTAAAAACTGTAAGCAGTTGGAAATATAAGCAAATGGAAAGATTAAAAACCCTAACCAAGAGGCAACACTAAGCAGCAAACATAGTTTTGAAAATGAAAGTTTCAGTTACATATTCTCTATCCTCCTTGTCAAAACAATATCTTCTATTTTTTGACAATGCATATTTTTATGAAATGTTGCTGTCTACCACCACAACACCTCCAAGCCAAAAAAATGAAACTCCTCATCCCTTAAGTGAAAACTCAAGTTTTCTGTAACTAAAATCAGCCTTGACAGCAACAAAGTTACGAGAGATCCACTGCCTTTGCATAGAAAAATGGAAATTGTCTTCTGCTTGTTCCTTTAAGAACCTCAGATGAAAATTATGAAGTCTAATTATCCCCTTCTAATGGTATGAATTCTATCAGCTTGAGGTTCCAGCTATCAGGCACCTAAATTGAATATTGGATGGGACATCAGAGAGATCAGCTTAAGCCCTCCCATATCTCAGCACACATCATATAATCCCATTCACAGAGCTATCGACCACCATCTTTGCTTGTCAAGGATTCCTGCCACTTCTGTTCCTCTTAAGATCTGCCTCCTTCAACAGCACAATTTAGCTGGAGGTAAATAAATAAATTGTGTGGCCTCTCTTCAGTACAATGAGAAAAAGGCTTCCTGACCAGTAAATGCAGGAAAAGGAGTTTTGTACCTAACAGCAGGTTGAGTCTGCTGGAGGAAAGGAATCAGGGAAAGATAAGCATGGTGCAGTTCTTGAGACCTCAAGAAAAAGTAAATAAAGCTTCTGATAAAAAATATACAACAGTTCATTTAATAGCCTATTCAAGTTTGAAAGCCCAAGAGTAATGTTTAAAGCTACTGGTGTCCCCCAGAGAAAGGAAAATTTTATGGATTAAATAGTTAATCCAAAAGAGAAATAGATCAGCTGCCATACCACAACCTTGCAGCCTGAGGCAGAAATACTCAATATATTAAATTGCTGTATAAACAACCCATATCTGAAAAGAAAGTGCCCTAATAACTAAAGGAAAAAAAAAATCAATTGAAAAGAGCATCCATTTTTTTTCTGCAACTTTGCTAGAATATACTCTGAAATGTAGACTATACAAGGGATCCATTTGTCTTTCAGATGTACAAACACAATGAAGATTCAGTTTACTTTAATTAGTGTTTCACATTTAGCATTTAAGAGCAGAATTGGGTTTCCTAAATATCAGCATTTCTGCAATACTCTGTACCATAATATTACTAGTTTATCTCTCTAGTCTTCTGTTTAATTACAATGTAATTTTTATTTTTAAGGTATTGGCAGAGCAGTTCCAGCAAAAAAAACCCCAGTATCCTATACTCTGTTCTGAATTTGTGTTAAATCTCTTGCTTTTCAATAAAGCTACCTCCAAAAAGTGCAGATTTTAAGGTACTTCAATGGGATTACAGCTGGCCTGCTAATTCTGTCATTAAATTAATTCAGAGAAGCTCTCCACTGCAGTTACTTCTGTAACAAATAAGACTCAAGCACAAAAGATGCATTAAAACGTGTCTTGGTCACAATGTAAATGCAGAGAGCATTACAGCTACCTAATCTCAAGGAGAAGACAGACAGGGAAGACTGTAACAAACTGCATACTTGAAAAAACACATTTATTGTTGGCCTCATACATATAAAAATCTCATACTCTGCATTTGATTTATGTATCTATAGGGGCATCTATTCTAGCGTTTTAGCTTACAGATGTATTTATGTTTTCATCAGGAACTCAAAAGATCTATAAGGTGGAAGAACAAAATCCACGTTCCACAGAAAGGAAAACCAGAAATTAAGCACAGGCAAATGTCCCAGAGACAACAGGTGACAGAGATGAAAACTGAACTCTCACCCTGTCAAGACTGCTCTCCCTTTTCAACTTTGCCTGCACTATTACAGCACATACATCAATTAGATAATTTACTTTATTGCAGAATCACATGTACAACTTTCACATTTTAATAACTCTGTAACAACACTGAAGAACTCCACGAAAGAAGAGTAGTACTGGTAATGAAAATTCAGGTTGTCTGGGTCATGCATATCCCAAACAAATCTAAGCAGCTACTCACAACACGTTTATTTCACAGTTTTTTTGCTTATCCAGCATTGCTTTCACTGAAGTATCAGTGCTGAGGTGCTGAAGAGCTAAGTACTGTAAGCAATGATCCTCTTCCCGTGCTCCTCTAACAGAACAGTGTGTAGACAAGAGACATTTCCCCTCCCCCATCATTTAAACAGCATAAACTGTAATTTTAGTAAATCAAGCAAAGAGCTAATCAAGTTTTGATTTGCTAATTACTTCTCAATTTGATTAGAGCTGGCAGCTAATCATCTCTGGAAACGTAAAGTCAATCTTTCACTCACATTTGCAAATCAGGACTTTAGTGTAAAGAAATGGATATTGTGCTTACATGCTCATAATTTTTTTTTCATATGTCATTACTTTTAACAACAACCCTAATTTTTATTATTGTGGCAGGTCTCTGAATAAATACTCTGTAGAACTGTATGTGACCCTGAGAGCGAGCCACTGATAGAAGTTTTGGTATTACTAACACTAAAGCTCAAGGAGTATGGAATGCTACATTAAACAAATACAATGCAATTTAAAAGTATTCAGACAGGAAAAAAAGTGGTATCCGAAAAGGAGAAACAAACCAACACACAATTTTAAAAAAAGAACATATTCAGAATAAACTAGTAGAAGTAGGAGTTTACTTCCTGGGGAAAAAAAAAAAAAAAAGAAAGAGTTATTAACTTATGTAGAATAAATAAGTTCATCAGAAATCAAGAAATTGAGACTGTAGTTTCATTTTGTTCTGAAGTAAGAGTGAAATGGGAAAGAGAATAGAGTTATACTTATTTTGTTTCTGTGAAGAATTCTTAGCATGGAGTATCTGCCTATATTTTACTACACCTGACTTGAGGACAAACAGCCTTCTACAACCACTAACTCTCTGCTGATCCTCACTGCCTGGCTTCTGCAGTGTCTTCCTACATCAGTTGCACTAAGGAACAGATGGAAATTTAATTTCCTGAAAAACGTATTGTTACAGATACAACAACAGCAGTTTCGGACTGGAGTGAAGCCCGAGTATACTTTGGTGGACAAAACTCAAATTAGGCATCTCCCTGCACACTCTCCTGGATATCCCTTTCCTACAGAAGAAAGCCAAAGGCAAGATTAGGATGGGACTGTCAGAATCAGTGAGCGTGGAGCCCTTTCCTTCATCTAACCAAGCCTACCCAGACTGGGCTGCTGCTGCTTCTCTCTCTCCTCCCCAGCATGAAAGGTAAGAAAGGAAGGCACTGAGGGGGAAGAACAAGGCCCCCTCCAACCAGTGTGGGAGCCTGATATCTCCCCCATCCAGGCAGTGTCACACGTGCACAGCACTGTCCTGGCCCTACATTTGCCTGATCCTCAAGCTCTTACCCGCAACAGAGTCCCTGCTTCCTTATTTATATTTCTTTAGGCTTACATTTCAGGCTTAAGTTGAATGCTGCAGCCACCAGATTGACATCATTCAGACCATCCACAGTCTTCAAGGATTATCACTCCAGATTCCCATGTCCCATCATATCCAGTTCCTTGTGTCATGCAGGCTATTTTCAGTCCCAACACTACCCAGACACACAGGGAGAGCACGAGCAGGGAAGCATCAACAAAGAATAAACAGCGGGAAGCAGCTCTGAGGATTTCTTGAAAACATTTGGGAGGCTTCGTGGAGAAGGGCACAGACATGTTCAGTGAAGTGAAATCCTGAGTACAGCTTCCCTCCTTCCTTCCTGGCTTAACACTTCAAGACCTGCAGATCTGCACCATGGCAGAGACCCAGTGAGGCACAAACACAGCTGTGGGGAAACCAGGAAAGGACAAAGTGGTACAAGGTGACACTCCTTCAACTCCATTAAACAGGGAAAGGGACACACCAATTAATGCCTGATTTATTAAAAAGCTGTCTTGCCTAAATACCCTATTGATGATCCTGGGACAGAAAAAAGAAGGAGTCAGAAACAACTGAAGAGCAATCTTAAATAAAGTGCAGCTTAAACAAAAAAAAAAAAAGAAAAAAATCCAGTGACTCAATTTTAGAGAAAACACATTTCAAACTAAAAACACACTCAGAGCCTGTCAAAAACATTTTACTTGGGGTTTTTCCTACAAAACTACTTGGATTTTTTTTCTTTTAACATTACTTCTCATTTAGCATTTTAAAAACACCTCGTATTTGTATTATAGACTTTTGAAAGACAAGATTAAAACAAAAACCTTACTAGGATTCTTTGAAAATGAATTTTAAATAGTTCATCATTTATCATTCATCTGATGAAGAATCTCAAGTGGTTAAGCTTTGTTATAAACTTGAATTATTTTTGTAGTTCCTCCCCAAAATAAATTATCTAGCAATCTGTATCTAGCAAACAAAAATAGCTGGTATTAGGAAGGGGTGTAAAAAGTGTCTCTACTGTCTATAATCTTTGTGTCTATAAAAGTTTCCTCAAAGTTGATGATTTAACTCAATTGCTATTAACACATATTTTCCCCTCCCCAGAAAGGCTGCCACCCATCCATTCTGCTTTCCAGTTGAATGGTGGAACATTAGAAGAGGAAGTTTTTTGACTGAAGAAAGTGAATACTAAAGACACTGTGTAACAGTGCCATCAATTCTTAGGTGTTATGGATTTCAAATTTTGAGTATTGTCATTGCTTTAGAGTATCTCACTACAAAAATGACAGATTACTCCTAACTGTTATTACTGTCAAAATTCTAAATTCATCATAGTATACTAATTATAGAAAAAAAATACATATTTATAACTGTAGCTTCAGTATTACAGTATTTGTTATATTTTAATAACAATCTAAATATAAAAGGTGAAGAAATCTCTATTCTCTTTATGAGTTGCTATGAAATCACAGCAAACACATCTCTACTTGCCTGTTCTCCACTTTTCCCTCTGTAAAAAAAATTGCAGAAGGCATTTTCTTAATTATCTTCAGTTTGAATTTGGGACAAGAAACTAATAAAGGTAACTGTGAAACTTTCCAAAATATGGAAATGGAGATTTTGTGACATTTGACTTATGTCATATTATAATCTACAGGAAAACACAAGATATACCCTGGTTTCAGATTCAAGTGAAATAAATTAAACATTTTCCCTCTAAAACATTATAGGTGTTGCCCATTACGCAGTATTGAACATGAAATGTATTTTTAATTGAGGATGTGTTTTCTATCTCCAGTTCAGAACACAAATACCAGAAGCTTTCCAAAACATCCTTAAAAACACAAGATTAAAGGACTTTGGAACCCATACCATAACTCCACAGAAATCTTTAATTTTGCTGTTATCACAGGCACAGTCCAAACTTGGCTATTTGTGATTTTGGCAGTTATTTCAAAAGCACAGCTAGAAAATTATTTAGGTATTTTAATGAGAGAGCACCGCTCATATTTGCCAGCAATGCTCTTCAAGGAATGTTGTTCCTATAAACTCCTTTGCTGTGATTCTATTGATGAAACATTCTGCATTCAACCTAACTGCCAAGTCTCAAGGACTACCAATAAAATGTGCCTTTTCAAATTTAAGTTATGGTATAACTTAGATATATACTTACAGTATAGCTTGAAAACTTACTGTTTACTGAAGTAAAACTTCAGTGAGAAATACATTTCCCACAGAGAGGAACACTTACAGTTTTCAAAGTACTTGAAACATGTGGTTGAGATGATATCTATTAAACTAGCTACTTTTCAAACCAAAGATTATATCTGTATGAAATTAGAACACTACCACTCTTTTCCATCAAAGAGGAAAACAACTCTGCAATTCAGTTTAAGTCATCAAGTGCCAAGGACCAATGGTTCAAACGAGTCCATCTATTTGATCTCTGCAACTTTATTCCTTCTTTACAGAAAAAAAAAAAAAGGAATGTTTTCTGAAAACCAAAGACTTAATTCACACCAAGAAAAAAAGTAAATGTGAAGTAAATGTGGTGACAAATTAGCAAACCAGTAACAGGTAACGTTTAGGTTCTTATAGAAATCTAGAACACAACAGAAAGTCATGGGTTGCATTGTTTGGGGAAAGGAATTTTTCTAGGCAATTCAATTTATTTGTTAAGGAAAAGAGTTCTCCCAGTCTTTGTTCTAGCCACTGCTCCAATAATTGTCTCTGCCAGTTCACCTAACAAACCATTGGAATGATTCGTATCTATAATTTAATAAGAAAATCATAACTTAAATAATCTGAGGAACCAGGATGTTGACAAGCTCACTTCATGAAGAGCAAAGAAATTATGCTAAGGGAAGATATGAATTTCAGACCCTTTATTATGAATCATACATCAGATTTCACAGGAAATTCGGAAGTAATGAAGCCTACTATCATTCCCTTACCTTCAAATGAATACTCTACTTATTAGCAATCAAATTGTAGTGACAAAGATTTTGCTAATTTTTATGCAACTGTGATCATAAAAATCACGGTGGAATGGTTGTTAATGTTCCTGAGCATTTGCTAGGTGGGTATCTCTGGTGGTTCTGAGAGTTCACCTGCATTTAAAAAAACAAAAACTCAAATTCTTCAATGCATCCTGTACTTTCTCACATTACTCTCCCCTTGAGCACCTGCACGTCCCTTGAGGCAAAGTGACTTTTTCAATTTTTCAAACAGAAAAATTTCAAATTTTTAAATCCTTGCTTTCCAATGAATCTTTGTCAAACCCACAGTTAGTCAACAACTAATTTAATGTTATTTCTAGTTCAAGATATATATTTGGAATATGTAGCCAAGGGAAGTACAGAACATACAAGAAAATCATACAAAACCTTTACATTTAATTTCTAATATTTCACTTGGGGAACTCAGAGGACAAGCCAGGACATGGAGTTCGAAAAAACTGAAGACACAAAGAGTCTCATTCATTCAATAGCAGTCAAATTTATAACAATCAAGTTAATCAGATTAGAGTAAGATTTGAAGAGAGGTAAATTAACACCCCTGCTTTTACTAGGTTGTGGGTTTTTTCCCACACATGGCAGTTCTGATCAGAAATCACAGGTTCACTGTAGCAGGAAATTAGGAAGAAAACTTTAAATAGTTTTACTTCAAGTGAAGCAGCTATTTTCCAGTAAGACTTCATTCTGCTCTTGCTTACCTGTTATACAGTGAGGCAGAACACGATGATGTGATACTGGAAGTAAGCTAAGGATCTCCTCCTTAAACAGATGTTTACCTCCTTTCCAAATTATTTTTTTTACCCACTTGTTAACATATTTTTAACTTGTTAACAATTCTCAGTAACTATATAAAGTGCTTGCTCACATGCATGTTAATCTTTCAAGTACCTAGCAAGAGGTCTCATGTCAAAACAATTTGCTCATATAATTAATTCCTGATCAAAACTAGTACTGAAAATTACCACAAATATTTTAACTTGACAAAAAACATCATGTCTCTGTTTTCCATTTAAAAAACACACAAAGATCTGTGTAATCGTACTACAGTAAAATAACTGTCCTAATTAACATGTGTCAAGATACTCTGAGTTGAAACCTGCTGTAATTATTCCTCTGTATACATACTATGTAAACAGTTATTGAGTCATAAATCAAGGGAATGAGAAGTTTTCCTTATTCTGTACTTAGTGACACCACACTAGAAGTAACAACAATTTCTGCTTCATTGATTTTTATTTGCAAGCATGTAAAAATTTTAAGTGGAGATAGATCACCCAAGCTCAACATACTTGAAAACACAAAAGCTAGGGCATACTTCTAAGGGAACAGAGATTATGAATTTTGAATAGCTTTAGGAAAGGGAAACCTGAAATTTTGTTTAAAATTGAGAAAATGTATCTTTCAATTCTGACTAAAATTCCCCCAGCCATAACTCTTGGAAAGCGTTGTATATGTTTAAGATAAGATGCAGATACCAAGGAATTGTAAGCACAGAATTCTTTCAGATGTAAAACTAAGAACAGTATCTATGACTTGATCAGTCTTACTTTGTCCTACTCCTTCCTCTTAGGTTTCCATATACACACCTTGAATTACAGAATGCTTCTAGGGAACCTCTTTGTGGTGACCAGTCTTTTTCAAGACAGAAAAATAAGACTTATTTGAGCAAGAAATTGTTCTTGAACTGCAGACAGAACTACAAAGAACACTGGTTTCCAAACTTAGAAATATGAACTGTTCACCTTAAGTAAGGGATGCATTACTGCACTGCCTAGGGTCTAATCTTGGCTAGACTGAAGTATTGGTAGGAAGGGCTTACAAATAGGTTATAAATGGACAAAAAAACCCCAAAAAATAACTACATGAACAAAGATGCAAACTGAAATCTCATTATAACATTGAGCATCAGTAAAAAAATTCTATCACAGACTATCCTGGTAATCCCACTGAAGCCTATACTTTCAATAGAGAGGTATTTAAGTACCTTCTTAAAATTTAACATGAATATCAAAACTCATTAGTGCAGTGCTGTCAAATACACCTTACATTTTTTCTGTTTACATGTGGGACCAGCAACTGAAAATAAACTGCCATGTTCAATTATGGATTTATGAAGTGAATGGTTTTCACTGAATAGTAGTGCAAATGCAACATTTTAAATCTGACTGAAGTGACATAAAAGTTCTTTCAAGGACTTCCAACGGAAATATTGCTAAACCACCTATTCTGTATTTTATCTGCCCTTCTCTAAAACTGAGATACTACCATTTATTTCTTCTCAGCTTTGTTGTTGGTTTGTTGTGGGGTTTCTTTTCTTGATTAAGAAGCAGAGATCTTTTAGAGCAGTGTGGAGGATCAGGAGGGCATCCAGCACTCAGATGCCATTCCAGGATCACAGGTGACCTCAGTAAAACCAGTCTTGCTTATCCAGAATGTTTTGAAGGACAGTTGAAATATAGTTTCTCAGTTCATCATTCAATTATTTGTATTTTTCATTAATTTTACACTTGTCCTTCTCTAGCTGGCACAAATTTTGTGATGTAAAACCACTCTGGTGGCTTAACAGGCTATTATGAACAATAATAGAGCAACCCAAAGTCAAAGTTGCTTTTCTTCTTCCAAATGTGTCAGAAAACAATACATGTCTCAGGAATAAATGTTCCTCCACATCAATATAGTTTCACATGTGACACTGGTGTTCATATATTTTAGATAAATTAGCAGAAAGAACCATTAAAGCTTTGAGGCTTTATGAGAAAATTATACCATTTTTAAATTATTCTCATCTCCAAACAGCCAAGCTATAATGAAAGTGTTATGAATTGTCTATGAAAAAAAAAAAAAAGCATCAGGAAAGCAATTAAAGCTGGATGCACAGCATTTACTAAAAGACAAGAAGCAGGAAAAGCTGCAAAGTGTTAATCAAAGTTAAGTTTCTTTCCCCTGTCCCTGTAAGTTCCAGAGAGAGACATAAACCTTAAAGGTTTTCTGAAGAAAAGAAAAAGCTTCACATGGGAATGAGGTAACCACAGATGTTTAAATTGTTAACAATTAGCAGTTTGATAATGTATGGTTGACTCACTTGTTTAGCAACAGAAAGTTTGAAGTTATAAGATGCAAGACCTTTTTTTTTTATTTTTTAATTTATTTGACCTCATTGCCCTTTAGGCAGCATTTGAACAAAAACCAGCAAGTCAGCTGCTGAACCACCACATCCAAATAAAGGGTTTGCTACTCATGCTACTTCTACATACATTGTTCTGGAGGCTGGATAAACTGTGAAAATCCTGAGAGAGGAATGATGTACCAAGGAAACTTGGAATGTATTATCACGAGAGCCTGGTTTATTTGTGCTGAAAATCTGTTTAGAAATAAAAAAGTAAAATTCTAGGTTGCTCGTTTTAACAATAACGTAGTTTTAAAAGTTCTGCTATCAGTTTTCCTTATCCAATGTGATTTTAGTATGCATAAAAATCATGAAATGTTTATTATGCCATATATAGAAGTAGCACCTGTTACTTCACAAGAAGGAAATCCAGGACTGAACAATAGTTGAGAAAATGGAGGATGATTATATGGGTGACATATTTGATTCATTTCACTGAGATTAATTACCTTTGATTGTAAATTATACTGTTTAGTTCAATATTTGGAGTACCAAGTATAGGAAGGGACACATGGGAAGACCTAAAAGAGATAGTTAAAACTATCAGTGAATGACAGGAATTTAATACTGTGTTTATAATTATTTCATTGGGTGAGTTGTTACTTGGGTATAATCTGATCTCTTCTACTGTTCCTGACCTCTTCTTCATAACAGCAGGCATATTACAGGCATCTCAGAGAATGTTTTTGCAAGAACCTTTCTTTGTTGTGTTTTTCAGTCTTTGTTTTTGTTACAAAAGCCCAAGGTCAATATTATCAAGGCAAATATGTGAAAATCAAGTCTTAAAAAGACTGTTATCAGATCCCTCCCCTCCATTCACAGGGAAAGGCAAATTTAAAGCTGAATATATTTGTTTTTCTTTCTCGTGCAACAAAACTGTATTATAAATTACAAATGACAGCTGAACACCCTAAAGAATCTCTCTGGGTGCATGACAGCTGAGTTACATATTAGCCAAATATGATAGAATTAAGTGTCACTTTATATTACTTCCAATAAAACTGATGAATAGATTAAATTAAACAAAATGCAAAATCTCTGTGAAGTTTTCATTTAAATTGGCCAAAGGAAGAAATGCAATGCTGAGGATGTTACTCTGCTCATTTTTTTCAATATTGCTTCTTCCAAATATTGAAAAACTACTTCGTAGTGCATAGCAAAATTTAAATAGTGATTTGTTTAGCACAGGATGCATGCATGTTTATTCTGTAAGGACACACACTGCACAGTTAAAAATATACATGTTACCTCACTATAGTGTCCCCCTAAACAACAAATCCCTGTAAGGAAAGTGAAAACACAGCCTGACAATCACCATGGATTCTGAGGTAATCAAAGAGCTTCTTGGTTACTCAGGTCCAACTCAATGGACAAGGGTTACCTAAAGTTTATAAAAAGCACGTGCTGTAACAAAAGCAAATAAGATGCCAGACTAAAGGAAGTTTTTAGCAACTCTTTTAGAGAAACGTAGACTAAAAACCTGTTAGTTTTGGAGTTAAAACTACTTAGACTGATTTAGAATTTTATATTTTATAGAAGAAATCTAATAAAATGTTTTGCTAAAATATGAAGCAGCGTGCAAAATGTTCTAATTGCCCTGCAGTGGAAGGAAAAGGCATCATTCTGTTTATTTTATACAATTTTTTTGCCTTTGTGTATTTCTTACCCTTGAAAGAATGATTGCCACAGAGAGAAACCCTCAGAGCTTATCAGGCCCTCCCAAACTGTTTGAAAGCTTTCATTGGCAAATAAATAAAAACAACAAAAAACAGAATCAGTGAAAGTTCTGAAAGCCATGTGGTTCTCAAGCTCTTCTTGTGTTTTTGTGTCCTGGAAATGCTTAAGCTTGTGCTGACACAAAAAGTTTTAGTGGAAAAATTAATATAACAGTAACAATAAAACTGCTAAGTGTGAAATATCTGGTTCTTGTGACAAATAAGCTAATGGATGCCACTAACCAGTTTTTCATCGCACTTTCTGGATTCCAAGAAGTTGCTGGGAATATAACATCAGAGGCAAAGAGGCAGTCTTTCCAGAAGGATAATCAAGCTGATATAGGTCAAAACTGACTTGCCAAACTCCACTTGGAACTCAGCTGCTGCCAAGAGCCAGTGCAGAATACAAGGCTGGTGTGTCCCAGCCGTGAACTATCACACAGTCATTACTCTACTGGAGCATCTCCTGGGCTGCAATGTGACTGCAAAAGGCTTTTAAAAAAAGCTTAAGAGGGTACTCTGACTGTTTCAACATAGGCAAGAGAAGTCAAAGTTGAAACAGTGTTCGGAGTCTCTTGAAAAGAAAGCATGAAGAGCTCAGTGACTTCCACTGTTTCAGGGGTCACACACATCAGCCCAACAGCTGCACTTTAGTCATCAGCATCACCCAAAGCTTTACTGGGCTCCCCTCATATTTATCCATCTATGGATGAGGGCTGTTCATTTTCCCAGGACAGTTTTCACGCTGAGCAAAGAGTTTTTACATTTGGGAAGAGGCACTAAGAAATCTTAAAATCCCTCTTAAATACCTCGTGAATCATATTTCTTCGAATTCCAGAGGTTTCAGTACGAAATAACAGCTAATTAGGTCACATATTAATAAATGCTTTCCTAGGTTAGAGAATCTGTACTCTTGAAGGTGGCATCTCCAATGACACAAATAGAAATGCAAACAACAGTGACAGTCTGTAATACTGTCACAAGATGGGAAGCTCTAACAGAGACCCAGCAGGAATTTTGAAGTAGCTTTTTTACTTACATGCACCTGGTAAGGTGGCTGGACAGGAGCTCATTTTAACTACGTGGATATACAACACCTGGATAGGTCAATACTACCTGTTGGCCTGCAATATATCTCCAACTCTGGTGCTGCTCCCACTATACTGAAAACCTGAGTCATGATTCTTATGTGGAATTGAATCCAAACCAGAAATCTGGCTCAGCTGTACGTGAGGTACACATATGTACCAGCAAAAAGCTCATGGTAAGAAATTAGATTGGTTTAAGGAGGCTCCTAGAGCCAGGAATTTTACTACAACTAATTTTACACAGAATTGTCACCTGTATATAGAAAACCAGTGCTTTGCCTTTTTTATGCCTGAAAAATTACTATTAGAATAAGCATGTATTTTACAGGGAGTGAGAAAGGCTCTTTAAGATTAGAGTGTGTCTATAAAGACTAATGTGCATATGTGGGTAGTTTAAGAGTCCAGCATCTATCAAAATTCCCATATTAAAAACAGTTAGCCTGCAAAATATAGGCTCAGGGACAGCTAAACTATGGAGCAGAACACTATAAAAAACAGTTTTTTGGTATGTTTGTCAGAAGGCAGTGGTGCCACAGAGGCAAATTATTTGGATTTCCTTAAATATGGCCATCATTCACAGCCTGAAATACCGTATGCTAAAATCCTTTTGCACAAATTATTCTCTTTGTTTCATCATTCATATAGTTTCCCACAACTGGTTATGACAGAACATGTATCTTTGCCACAAAAAGAGGGCAGAGATAGGAGTTCCATTGTTTGATAAAGCATTCTCTTCCAATAAAAGAATAAAAGAGCATTTTGAAGCCATTATGACCAAGATCAACAAGACAAAAAGACTACAGTAATTAAAATTGGTGAAAGTTACTTTACACCTTAAAGGTTAGAAAAATAGGCAAGATGCTTGTTGATACATATCCATGCTACACAGGCAGTGTGCTTTTTGATCAGGCAGTTAAAGTTTGGAATTGAGCTTACTGAAAGAGCAACCAGCATTTGTTCAAACAAGAAATTTCAAATTCAGTAGGTTGGCACTTGCACCAGTCAAGACAGAATTACTGAAGTAGGGGAACAAGGCTTAAATCAGCCTTCTACATTTTTTATTTGTGGCTTTCCTGAATGTCTAATTACCACATGCAACAAAATATGTATAAAACCCTTTCATTTTGTCAGGTTTTGGCCAACACAGAGCAGCCATTTTATTCTTTGAGTGTGAGGTTTGTGGTATTTCTTGAAGAAAACACAACACTGTCTAAACACAAATGTAAACCTACCTAGGGAAAAAGCTTTCCAAGTTCACGTGGGTGGAAATGTCTGATTTGCAACAAAAGGTTCCAGAAAACCTGGATTTTTGGTTCTCATCACATGCTTGCTTTCTAGACTGATCATGTGTTCCCAATATACAACACATACATGCATCCCAAAATACAATGGGGTGAGAATGTTTACTCAATACTTCCCCCTGTCCTCTGTTGGAGGGCACAGAGATGGACTTGCTTTTCAAGGAAAGAGTCACATTTGACTATCAGGGAAGCATGGAAAGGAAAATCCATTTATAAAGGAACTAGAGCAATCAAACAGATGATCTGAACCCCCTGTGCAATCTCTCCTACTGAATGTTCTTGAAAACCAATATACAGGTTCCACCTCCAGGCAGGGCTCTAAGATAAGTAAACACTTAAACCCCACTCAGCCCTTTATCTTTTGTGATTCAGGAAGAGTTCACGTGTTTGGAAAAAAAATCTCAGATAATACCAACACACACCTAAAATACCAACAATCTTTGTTGTAAGAAAAATGACTGTTAATTAGCCTTCTACCTATATGTATCAGGATTAAAATATGCAGTAAGATCACTTTGCTATTACTGTGAAAAATGCAGCTGGAGAAAACTCAAAACACTGGTTTTGTTGGTTTTACTTAGGTATTTTGCACCTTTTCTTTTTTCCAGACTGAATCATCCACACTTTCAATTAGAATTCCTTTTGTGTTTCAGTTGCTTCATAGTGTGCTTATTTCTCACCTTGTTGTTTACAGCATATAAAAAAAGATGAGGCAGGTGTTGCACATAAGGCTGACACTCTGTCAGCCATAAGCTGCTCTCCGGTCAGCATCTGTTTTTATATATGCATGAGGTAAAGTATTACTGTTAGAAGAGGTTTCCAAAGAGATTCAGAAGTAAATTAAAGAAACTACCCAGCTGGTGATTTTAATGAATAGGTAAAAATAATGAAGAAAAAAAAAAATCATCAGACACAGAAAATGATGTCACTGGAAGTATTTTCTGATTTTCTTTAGCAAATAAAGTAAGCATTTTTAATGTTAAATAACAAACTAGTGTCCAGCATGAACTTAAAAGTAATTTACTGCTCCTGTGATCTAAAACAGAACACACTGTAATGCTGTTACATCCACACTGGGGTAGAGGAACATTAAAAAAAACCCCACCATAAAAATCTCACATACCTGCAGGTGATGTTTCTAGAATATAAAGTATGTTCTACCAATAAACCAATAGCATGAAACTTATCAGAAATCTAATTCAAACAAGTCGAATGTGCAAAATTAAAAAGAACTACAGAGTCTATCCAAGCTTCTCTTCACCAAATTAAATAGGAAAAATACCAGAACCGACTAGCATTTATTATTATTTCCTGTGTAAGAACAGCATGAGCTATTCTTTCATTTTGAGAATTCTCATGGCAGTTAAATTATACCCAAACCCACAGCACCTTACTGAAGAAAAAGGGATCTGGGCCCCTAGAGGACACGTCAAAGGGGGCCAGCAGTGGATCTTTGCAGCCAAAGCCTGGGCTGTGCTGGCACCAGTGCAGCCTGCTGGGTTAGGGAAGTGAACCCTCTTCCCTCTTCAGCCTCATAGAGGCCTCCCACAAATACTGTTTCAGGCTCTTTGTGTGGTGTTTTTCGTTTTTGCCTTTTTTTTTTTAGTTTGTTTAAACCATCAGAGTGGTTAAATACTAGAATGGGTTAACCCAAAGAGGTTGTGCAATCTCCATCCTCTGAGCTGTTCACAAGTTTACCAAACGAGACCCCTGAGCAACCCAACATAATGAGTCATAGTGGGAGCAGGCACTTGGACTACTGGACCTCTAGAGGTTCCTTCCAACTTAAATTATGACTCCACTATTCTACTAAGGAAACATCCGAACACAATTTTCCAGAGCGCTCCAATTCACTAAGGATTTAAACAAGTTTTCTTTGGACAGAAAAATCTTACTTCTTCCTACAGATTTGTCTTTCTTACTCATAAAACTCCTCTCTCCAGCAGAGAAATTCCCATATCCCTTTCATGAAACAGCCACTGGACAAGAGATCCAACACATACCACGTTTAGCAGGTGTTATTTTCTAGCTGGTGTATTTGTACTGACCGGTGAGTCAGCTGCTTTCGAATGGAACACAAATAATGGTTCTTTCCCCTCGACCAACAGACAGCTACCACAATTCTCTTGCTCCTGTTGCTTTCATAGAATTCCAGACACTTCATGTCTTAAGGTCCATCTGTTTTTTGGATTTTTCTAATTTTTATAAGTAGTTATATAGTAGAAGTAGATTTAGAAGCAGCAGCATTTCATTCCTTTACCCTTAAAACAGAAGCTACATAGATTACACCAATCCTCCAACCCCATTCTATGCTCCCCATATCAATTCTACCCCCTGAATTCCAGCAGAAATGTTTAGTCCCTCTTTAAGATAGGCCTGTTCTGTTTGGAGAATGCTTGTATCTTAGCCTAAACCGCAGAGTACAGTCAAACTCTGAGTAACTATGTGCCCCCTGTACTCTGAAGAGGATGAAGATTGATGAAGAGCGGGTCCCCAAAAGCCCCCCCGCCTCAATTCCCCAGGGGCGGGCCGGGGGTGGATCAGGGCAAAAGCCACAGGGTGGGAAAACCTCGGATTGGGCAAGCAGTGTTATAACTTGTAACATCTGAGACACGGGGGCGTGCATCTTGTAATCTTACGCCTAGGCCCAAATCAAAACCCTTTCCTTATCTCGCCTTCAAAACTAATTTGCCTCGGAGTTTTTTTCCTCCCTGAATTTTTGTTTAAGCATCGCACTGAACATTTTTGAAGACCTCTAACCTTTTCACAAACGTTTCTGGGGCTGCTGGCTCACGAATTGCCATCAACAGCGAAGAGGCAGAGACAGGCCGCGCACGCGGCCTCTTCGGAAGCCACGTTCGGAATCACTGCTGGCCACCACACAGGGCAGGCAGCTTGAACTACGGCTCCACTTACCCCTTGTACCTTCCTGACACCGAGCAGCAGCTTTGATTTAGCAACTCCGAAAGCGCTCTTTGTGTTTCCACGCAGGAAAAAGGTGTCCAAGAATTACATGTTTCCGTAGTCTTTCTTTCGCTCCTGTCAAACGGTGGAAGCGAATCCCTGAACACCAAGATCTGTCTTTCACAATGGAGTTAGATCAGGAATCACATAGACAGCATTACCAAGACTGCTTTAGCAACAAACACCCATTCAAACCAGATCACACCAAATCACTAACTTCAAACAAATTATTTTTTCCATAGTGGAGGCAGTGAGAGTCTCTAGGATTACCAGAGGATTGGACAGACATAAGTGGATCAGCCTACTGTAGATCAAAACGTATAGACACAGAGAAAATTCTGTGTTCTTCTAGAATATTCATGCTATTTCATACTTACAGAGTTATATTTACATATATATTATATAAGTGTATATTAAAATAAGTATTACATAGTTATATTTACATATATATTTATCTATTTTCCATGTATACATGGTACTGTTACACGACAGTCCCTGGCTGGAGAGCAGTTTGTTTTTTCAGCATTTTGAAAGAGCACAAAAACCTGTTTCTTAGGAATTCATCTCCATCAGGAAAGACAGACTTTCTGAAAGAAATATGATATCTCCCTTTTGCTTTTAATGTTTAACTTGCTTCCTGTAATATTGGTGCATTTCTTTGCATTCCCAGTTTGAAGAAAGTAACTTATTAGGTAAATTTTATGTAAAATCCCCATACTTTCCAAGATCCTCATTTAGATGTGAGACTCATTTCAAAATTGAGAACTGTTCGCTGAACTGGAGATAAAAATCTCTTCAGACTTCTCCACTGGTCATGGAACAGCTTTGCTTTGCTTTCCCCAGAAGAGGCAAAGAGACACAGATAATTCATCTGGCAGCTGGTCTCCCTGTGGGCAGTATGCTGTACAGACATTTTATCATCAGGCTAAATGAATATATTTAACTTTCACATAAAGAAAATTGCCATTTCAGAAATAACCGCTGACTAATACTATTTTATTTAATAAAAAGCCTTAAAATAATCAAGAGTAGCCACAAAAAAAAAAAAAAGAAATGCAAATAACCCACCTGAAGTATGGGCACCATATTTGAAAATCATACAAGCATACTCTTAAGAAGTCTCCATTTTTCCTGACACGATAATTGAAGCATGTGTGATGATTCTAAAATTAACCTTTTTAGATACTCACATTTATTTTTTTATTAATCTATCTTTGCTTCTGACCACAGTTGTGTCTAAGCTTGTTTCCTAGTGCCACAGCTATTCCTCTGCAGCTGGGATTACTTTTCACATACACACACAGAGCCAATCTAACAGGGCAAGTCAGCAGATCAATCTTATCAAAAGAACAACAAGATTTCTCAGTGCCATTCAGGAAAATACCTTAAACTCAGAACCTGAGACTTTCCAAAAACTAGAGAAAATGGACTAGAGCATCTATCTTTTTTTAGTGTCATTATAAAGCTTATAAAGAAAATGCAGATTTTTTTGCCCCCTTACAAGCTACCATTCCATTTCCTGGTGCTGGAATTGAGGAGTAAGCCAGGCTGGTAATAATTATCTGCTGCATTAATGCTATACTAGTAATTTGCCAAAAGTTATTACTTGTTCCATAATGATTTTTACCTGCAACAGTTCTGTGGTTTGTTTTTGGTTTTTTTTTTTGTTTTGTTTGTTTGTGTTTTTTTGTTTTGTTTTGTTTTGTTTTGTTTTTGTTTTTTTTTGGTTTTTTTAACCACACTGTGAATCCAAACCCACACAAATTCTGAACTCTGTATGTGGCAGCTGGGTACAGACAGCATATCTGCAGCAGAAACAAAGGTACAGGAGAATTAAATCTAAAACTTCAAAATGGTTTTCTGGATTCAAAATGCATTTGATACACATGATGAGACGATTGACACTTGCAATTACATGAACCTCTGCTGGCTACCAATTTTTTAAGCTTTATGCAAAAGCAGAATGAATTTTAAAATGGTGTAGAAGTGATTATTAGTGCAAAAGAGGAAACAATACTCACTGGAGGATGAAAAGGCTTTGATGTGTCAGAATGAAAAACTTTGCCACATATTTGTTTTGATGTAGGTCAGCATACAAATATTGGTTATTGTACCTATTTTATTCCCCCAGTATGTGCTATTCTAATAACTTCAACCTTAATATCCTTGATCTTGTTGAATCTTGTTGCAATTATATTATGGGTGATTTGCTGAGCAAGCTCAAAATTTGTATACAGGGCCATATTTCTCTTGCCAGATTGCTTTTTGATGCTGGTTTTACACTTTTCAATTATTTTCAAAGACTATCATGATCTCCTAATATCCTCTTATTTAAAATTCTTTGGGATTTTTATGTTGTTGAAATATATGTTCATCCATGAATAGAGATCTGTCCACTGCAAGGAAACAGTATTTTTTTTTTAATTTTAATTTGAACAATACAAAATTTGGGTAGTGGCTATTACAGACCACAGATTACACTGACAACCACCTCTATCTTTGTGTAGATATTGGCTCCTCAGTACCCTTCTCATTCCTCCACCCTCTCAGACACTCCTTCAGCAAAATGAACAAGTAATGTCAAGGGAGGGTTGCCTGATGAAGACGATTCAAGGCAGAGAAGAATCAAAGTGACACCAACCTACTGAGTGATGACATCACGCATCACAAAATGCAAATTCATCTACTGGAACAGTTGTCTAAATTGTGCTCCTTCTGCAGTTAATGGAAGGGTACAATTCATCATTCACTACTGAGTACTTTCAAATGCAACGAGACTGTGAAATGTCTGTTTCCAGTTCTAATTGCTTCTATTTTTTGTTTTCGTTTTTTTAAAGGAGAGTTATTTGAAGTCCACTTTACATCCTTCTTTATATCATTGTTATTTTATTTGTGTGTAGAACTCCACATATTATAAATGCATGTAACACACATAAAAGTACTTACATGCTTCTCTATTCAGACTGGAGAAGTTTTTCATTCAGCATCATCTCTCCTTCCCTCAGTTGTAAGTAGGTAGACACAATAATAAGTTAAGGCTTTTCCTGTGATCATTATATGGAAGAGGTGGGTCAACAGGAAATCATAAGCTAGTTATATTAAAGAGCTCTTTAAAAACAATCAGATAATTCCTTTTAACTCTTATTTATTAGATGGACCTAATAGTAAATATGTACTCGTCCAGGTTATCTGTTCACAGTCATTGTATTTTTACAAATTTAGAACACTCCTTAAAAGCAATGATCATGCTAGAGCTTACATTAAAAACAGCAAAACTATCTAAACTAAAACTGAAACAATTGGTAACTTTCGTGCTGTTCTCACATGGTATAAATGTGTATTTTAACACCATGGACTACATAGTGTATTATTTGCTCCTGCTGCATTGCAGGAGTTTATATAAGGTCTACAGTGATGAGCTGCTTTTTAAAAACAAAAAAAATTACATTTATGCACTTCTTACAAAGAAGTTGTTGACAGTTAAAAGCCATTAAGGAAATCCAAACCCAGAGTTTTTGGTTTGATTTGTATCTTGTTATTCAAAAAAAAAAAAAGAAGAAAAAAAAAAGCACAGTCTCTAACATAACATTATTGAAAGTAATGAATAATCAGTTTTAGGATATAAGTAGTAAAAATGCTATCAGATCCACCAATAAGTAATTGCATCCTCTACAAATCAAGAATAAATGTGGGGGCAAGTCTCATCCCCCCAAGACACAACATCTTTCTGCCCCTAGAACTGCATTGGTCTCATTCTCTTACACTTCTTTTCAAGCTCCTACAGCCACAGCTTTCTGCCTTTTTATGATTTTCATGCTGAAGCTCAAGGAGCAGAGATAAGAGGTTTGAGGCAGAGATAACACAAAAAAGAAGTTTCATGGGAGGAGAAGGGAAGGGGAACCCCTTGGGGTTGAAATATATTCTTGGGTAGAGCATTCAGAACAAGCCTTTTACTACTGTACCATTGGTAAACTACATATAATTTTCTCATCTTTTAGCTGTTCTATTATGATCATCCCTCACACTTCTGATTTCATGAAAGACTGTAATCCCACATGGATGAACAGAGTGCTCCCCACAGAACTTGACTCTCAAAGGAAGTCAGAAAAGAGTCTGCAGACCCCAAAAATTTCATACAGTAAGATCCACATCTAAGCAGAGATAATGTTGGGGTTTACATGCACTTTTTTTGTTTTTACTGAATTTTTCTTTGTTTTTTATTTGTGGCTTGTTTTTTTTTTATGTAAGCATTAAAATTTGAAATTCTAAATTTGAATTTCTAAATATTATATACATACACAATTGATATATACACATGATATACATATACATATATTAAACATTGCTAAGACCAAAAAAAAAGACCAAAAAACTACTAATGAAGCAAATGGAAGTGCTAGCTCTTCAGAGCCTCAAAGCAGTGACTTAAAGCTTTCAATATGAATGCCAAGGTCTAATGTAACTATACATTTTTTCATTTTTTTAAATGAAGAAAGGGGCAAGCATAAAATTACTTGAAACAGGCACTTTCTAAGTGGCTTTCCCTCTTTGGAATGTAATTTCCATCATGCACATTTTCCACATCCTGTACTGGCAGGAGTAACAGCCAGTTAGAAGGAAGTCAGCACTAAGTTCCAATAGGTTGCTGTTAATAAGATTCCCAATGCATGAAGTTTCTCCACATGTTGCTAAATTATCTTACAATAAAGATATTCATTTCCTGAAATGAAAAAAAAAAAAAAACAAAAAACCAAAACACAAAAACCAACAAACAAACCTGGATATTAGTCAGAATGGACTAGTCAAAATATCAAATTTTAAACTTGTATTTCCAGAGGCCTTATAGGTCAAGCAAAACTGTATCTCCCTCCTCTTCTGTTGCAGTTCTCATTTTTCCCTTGATGAGCTGTCCAGTATCTGGCAGCTCATCCCAATCCCTGCCCCTGCAGCTCAGAAAGCTGATCTAATTCAGAAGCATAAAGAAAGCCCAACACAGTGGCTCTGGGAAAGAAAAGGAAGGTCAATGGCTCTGTGACAGATACAATCATCAGGTTTTTGTATTATTTTTTGTTTCCCTGACTTGCATCATTCAGATAAAATGGCAAAATAAATTTGGTATGCAAGTCTGAAAGAACATGTAGTAGTTAGAGATTTGCTGGGTGACCAGTGGAAAGGGTCAGAAGGGTAATCCAGCACTGAAATACCAGCTCATCAAATAGTATACTGTGGAAGCTGGTACTCCCTTCCTCCTTTATTTCACAGAATGTATAAATAAGTGAAGCAAATATATTAAAAATAACCTTTTTTCCATTTCAGTGCTCATCTAAAATTCCTCTCCCGCTCTCAAACCTTTTCTTACTTTATATGCAGCTTTAATTACAGTGCAACTATTGGCACTTCCTCCATAATCTTAATACTCTTGCAGTAGTATAAACAGCCCACGCGTCAGAGGGTTTGAGGAGATTTTGGCCAAGACCTGTCAAAGAAAATTAGAAGCTGAAATGAAAATTCTACAAGAGTGTATTGCCTATTTGAGATTACATCTAGACAGTTTCCAATATACTGAGCAACACAGATTAAAAAGAAAAAAAAAGTCCAAGTTAATATTTAAATTATCTGTTTAATAATGCAATATTGACAGGCTTTTGCAAGTCACCTGATTATACAGATACTATGCTGGTGCTCCTGAGAAAAATGATGTATACTTTTAAGCATCAGTAAAATGAATTATCCAATCTTTTTCTCATCAACAATCTATTATCTTCAGCCTTTGAAACAGGAACATGTTTACATGAATCAGCATAGAAATCAACTCTTTCAGTAAGAGACAAGAGTTTTTCTATAAACCAAATTCATTTTTCAGAACACTCAAGTTTCACCTCCTCTAATTACTGCGAGCTCTTTTATACCATTAGTGGTAACGTATCAGCCAAAGACATTCATGTCTTACAGGAAAGTGAAGGCTTTAGAGTATTAGTTACACTGACACCTGAAATGAATGCTGCTTCTAACAAGCCATCTCTGCACTTACATTTCATCTGTTATCCAAACTTTACTTCATCAGACAGGAGCTGCAAGTTGAGCGTGCTTCGGAAATGTCAATTTATTTGCCACCCAAGCTCTGTGCTGATATTTTCATCTAAATTTAAACTGCCTTCAGTATGGATAAGCAGGACTCATTAGTATTTTTCAGACTTCCTTGTCTAGATTTGTCATAGGAGAGTTCTCAAAACACTCACAGTTGAGCCAAACAAAGATTAGAGAAAGTAAGAACAAACTCAGTTAATATTAAAGGATTGCCACTGAAGACCTTACTAGAATTTCTGAATTTACATTTAAGGTTGTAAACAAAGCACCAACAAAATTGGTTTCTCCAGTCTCTTTGCTCCCTGCATATCCACTTAAGACATTACAAAGACAAGGAAATTTTAAATGTATTTGACTCCTGATTTTCACAGTGACAACGGGAAAATTGCGGCCAATAGTCACACTAAAAAGAGCACACTATTGCTCCTTGATAGCTAATCTGAAATATTTGCAGTTCTTGGAAGGTACTCCTTGCAAACGTGTGCAATGAGAGCTAGCAGTCTTCCCCTGGAAGGCTGAGGGACCGACTCTCATGATTTTATCTTGATCAAGATACTTCCTGACTGAGGGTGAGCCAGATCTCTGGCAGTTTTCACAAAGTACATTATCTGGAATCAAACCCTTTCCCTTGCTAGCAGGCACTGTGCTACACTTCTTGCAGCTGTCTTATCTATTCCAGATTATAAGAAGCCTTTTCACCAGTTAGGCAGGGTAGCAATTTGGAAGCGTTTCTCAAAAGCTTGAACTCTTAGACCTGCTAAATAAGGCTTAATGTTTATAAACGACATGTCTGAGTAACTCAAAAGCTTCTTGAAGAAGCTTTCCTGTCTTTTTGTTAGAGAGACTGTCTTCTTGGTGCCTGGATACACAGGAAAAAAAAAAGAAAAGGATCAATTGACTTTACAACCTGGAATGGTTATGAAGAGGGGTTGTAGCACAGGACAAAACCTCAAATACATGCTTTTATTTTAAACACAACCCCCAAGTGTTTTTTGCCACTCTACTTGGGTTATTCCCTCAGATATACTCTCAAAAAGAGTAAAACATAACATCTTAAAACTGTCACTGAATTCAAATGTGTCTTCTGAGGACCACAGACCTTTGGCAACCTACCTTTGGAAAATAGTTTTTAGTTGCACATTATCGACAAGAAAAGTAACAGTAAAGCAGAACCAGGACCAAGCCTAAGTCTATATTTCTGTCAGCAAATTGTTACAGCTGCTGGAATATTTCCTTTAATAAAAAGCTAATTTGCTCTTTTCTAATTTCCAATCAACATTTTAATATACAAATAGTTGGAACTGTAGAGTATTATGAACCAATTAACATCCTTGAAGTGTGGTGTGAAGGTCACTCTGTTTAGTGTTCAACATCATGTGACTGCAAGGTTTTTGGAGAGGAGATGGATAAACACCATATAGACTCATGATATACCACAGTAAAATGAAGCAACTTACCACAACTTTCCTGTATCTAACCAATTCACTAACATTCTGGTCCTCAGGTTTACACAAACAAATAAATAAAAAGAGCTAGAACTGTCTATGTTGGTTATTATACCACATTTTAATTACTATTTTATTATCTCCGTGTTAGGAAAAATGCAATGACAACTGATGAAAAATATTAATGAAAGCTGTCCCCAGAAGATAAAAGTCATTAGTCTTGCACAATATATTGCAAAGACTTAGCTTTCATCAGCTAACATATTATTAAAAAGACCCAGAAAATATAGTTTACTCACTGGTAAGAAATTTATTATATTTTTCAGTATGGGAGGAGTATGATTTCCAGGATTCCTGCATTCCAACCTATGAACATGAAGGGTAGAGTTCCTTCTACTATTGCTAAAGATATTTCATAGTTAGTATTAGTGCTAGAGGCTCACTCTCTACAACAACATGCACATTCTGCCCAAATTCCTCTCACCTCTAATGCTGAATCTGCTCTTAAAAGTCATCTTCCATTTTTTCCCCATCTTTTTGTGTACTAGGTACAAAAACATTCCCAAAATTCTTTTCTGCTGTTTGGTTATTTGAGAGATATTTCTTTATTTAAGCACGTGCTGATAGATGGTGACTGAGCTGACTTTAGTCAGTTCAGCAGTCGACTACTTACACAGGAATTAAGTCATTAAAAAACCAGACAAAAGACCCTGTGCTGAACTAGTCACAGAAACAAGCCAGGCTTTTGTGGTTTGCCCAGGAGCAATGGTGAAGAAATAAAGGGAAGAGCTTCCTAGTGTCACAGACTCGACTTTGACCCAGGAAGTTCCCAGCATTGTTTTGTGCATCTTCTGTGTGAGTAATGAAACTCATTCCACCAAAAACATGAGCACAACTCTGTAAGCATCATCTGTGCTGTCTGGCCCAGACTGACAGGTCTGCAGCTTATGCCATCAATGGCACTGAAATTCTGCCTATGCCAATCCTGGGTTTTCTGATGCTTTACCAAAGCCACTGTTGAAAAGGCGTAACATTCTACAGAACACAAGGTCAGTACCTCACATTTTCCCTTCTCTGCCCTCTGCTTCTATAAGCTTTTTGATCTAAGTTTAGCATTTGGATGGGACATACAATCAATTTCAATTCAAAGATTAGAAAGCAATTAAAAAGCATAAATTACTGTTTTGTAGAAGACATGGAAAATACCCTAAGCAGGACAATACTAATAGTGCCTCAGGTTACCTCTAATGAGATGCCATCACAGGCAGAAGGCAGACAGAATTCCTAGAAAGAGTGAAAAGGATGTGGATGGTCTAAATGGCTATATCAGGGCTGTACTTCTAAAAGACTTTCAAAAGATATACTGACAACAACAAAAGGATCCTGTGATTGTTTGTGGCTGGGATTAGCTGGCTTTATTCACAATAGGATACCTTCAAAGAAAGGTGGTCATGTCCAACACTTCCCAAGAGTTTTTAGAAATAAAACTGCCTTGTTTGTGTGCTTGCATGCATATGGATGTTTGTTAGGTTTGAAGGGTTTTCAAAAGAGAAAGGCACATCATAAGCTTATAACATGCCTTCAAAATTCTACTACCCACCAAAGGGCATAACCCATTTCTCTGTATCTCCTTTAGTTATCTTCAGTAGTCCAGGTGTCACATCAATTGCTTGAGGCTTTCTGTATCTGCCAGTATTCCTGGTACAGTATCTTGAAAATGAGGTATAGGTGCACTTTCTCTTTTTTTTTTTTTTTTGGAAAGTGTGCCCATAAGCTAACTGCAGAACTGCTGGATGAAGAGATTATTGAATAGATAGAAATACACATGCAAGTAAATCTACTGGTGACTGAACTGCAGAAAGCAGAACCATCTCTAGCAGATTTACTGTACCAACTATCAGAAGCTTTATAAACATGCTCTGCCTCTTCTTGCTGGTTTGGAGCAAAAACCAAAAGAGGAAAACAGAATAACACATTGGATAGATGCTTTTTGATGCTGCTTTTTCTAATTGTTTGGCTTAATTCTTTGTCTTGAACTGGTGTTGAATGCAAAGTTGCAGAAGTTACTACGGATTTAGTCTGATCCCTCTTATTTTCCTCACAGAATAGGTAAAATACTGTCCATAGTAGTATGATCTTTCTAGCATCCATAAAACTATCTCTACATAAACATACTGAGGTAATTTCTGGACACAGCATTCTTCATGCTGCAGTGTAACAAGCTATCCTAGCCTAGATTAATTTAAGAACACAAGTGGCAACAGCAGTTTTCTTTAAGGGGCACAGACTTCAGCACTGGCTGAATCCATCCCAGTTCTTGCCAGAGCAAGTCAGCCCCGACTGAATGTTTTCTGCTCTAGTTAGATGAATACTTGTACTCAAATAGCTCAGGTCTATACAGTGACACATTTATCACACTTCAAATGGTTTATGGGCACCCTTTTATTTGGTGCCCATTAACATTTCTGAGCTCAGCTTTCAACCAAGCTGCTTTCCAGCATTAGATAACTAATTAACTCTATTTAGATAAATCTCAAATCTCAAAATAGTCAAGTTCGGAAACTTCAAAACCCAACTTGTTACGTGTTTCATGGCTCACCTTACTAAGTTCCAAAATAGATTGAAACTGATGTTTGCAGATTAATGTACTCAGTAAGATTTCTAAAATATTTGTATTACTCCATTTAAACAGACAAGCAACCTTCTCCTGTTGTACTGTGTTTCTTTGTGCTGAAATGCTCAAAGTGGCTAGAAATTATTTCTGCTTTTATATGAATACTTGCTGGTCATATTTAATAATAATAATAATAATCAGTACCACTATTAAACAAATAAAAGCATTATAGAAATCAGTGAGTTATATGGTAAAAAATAAAGGGTTAGCTATCAGCTTTAGGTTCTCCAAATACACAGTAAAAAGAACTGGGAAATTATTGTCAAAATTAAGGTTATATTAGACAGAAAACTGAATTCACTTTCATGAGTTCTGAAGCTTTACCTTGCTGCAGGTTTTGGTGAGGTTTTTTTGTTTGTTTTTTTGTTTGTTTGTTTGTTTTTTGTTTGGGTTTTTTGTTGTTTTTTTTGTTGTCATTGATTGTTTGTTTTTATATTAAAAGTTTCTTAATGCTTTAAAATGTTTTGAAAGCTTTTTAAAAGGACTTGAGTAAATAACAAAAACCCACAGAACAAAAATAAAGCAATAGTGTTCCCACAGACACTCTGTGAAACTCTGAATAGCAGTGTATTGTTTCTTAAACAAGAAATTCTTTGGTCCCAGTATGACTCTGACCTCAGCTTTCTGTAGCATGCTTCACTCACCATACATGCAGAATGCACTTTAATTTCATCCTTGGGTTGCATACAGACATTCCTGGTATTTTTAGCAGCACTTTAAAAGTATAAAATCTATTCCCCATGCCCTCATCAATTTGAAATTACCATTTTAAGGCTGATTAAATAAGGATTAGTGCCAATGTTCTACTTATTAGTCTGTGTCTTCAACTGGAACTGATGATGTAGTATTTGTCAATAACTAGTTCACAGCCTTAAATTCCATAAAAAAAAAAAAAGAAACCTCTGCAAGACAGTCCATCTGTCAGAAGATTTTGTAGCAGGCTCCCATGTAGAAGAAAACCATCTATTATAGGATGATACAAGCTTAAAGTGGCATGTCTCACAGCTGTTTGATTACTACCAGGAAGATGACTTGCATCCCCCCTTCCAGCCCTGTATCAGAATCCAACAGTGATGGATGGAATTCCCCTTGCTTTAGAGGGATGATGGATTACCTCAGCGGTACGTGTAGGAAAGGTAAATCTGGTCCAAAATTAACATAATGACTAAAAGATGCCGGTCTAAGTTGTGATTTCCGGCATCTCTGAACAGCAAATGAAACATTTTAAAGGATCTTCAAAAAGTCTGAACTATGAGATTGCAATCTGGGAAGCCTCCACAGTGATAAAGACCCTTATTACACAAGTACCTGGAAGACACGGATCAGGCAGCAGGGCCAAAAATTTAATCAGTTTGTCTGAGTTCAGACCTTGAGAACGCGCTCTACTGTCAACAACACACCATTTCAGTCACTTCACACAAACAGTATGCTCTAACTAACAAAACATCATGCTATGAAATGAGATCTAAATTACCCTGCTGGCCTATCAAGTGGGAAAAAAAAAGAAAGGTATTGAATCAAGTTTGTTAACTCAGTGTTACTACGGACTAAAAGAGAAAGAATAAAACTAAAGTTTGCACTGAAATGTCTCACTTTGACAAAATTATTGGCAAGTACTAGTGTTTCCCATACAAATACCTCCACTTCAGCATGTTCCTTAAACACAATTTTGATAGCAGCATATTTTTAAGCATTTTGTATTTTTTCTTTACATTTTGAGTTTCTCATTGCAATGGACCCACATGTTGTAGCAATACAGAAAGTTTAAACTGGACTCCTTTCACATAGCACTTGCAAGTCATTGAACACAATTAGGTAATTAAAAATCTCTTTAAAAATGTATTGCATCATATTCTGTATTGCAATTTGTTATAACATTTTATGGTAGTTACTAAAATTTTGAGGTAAGTCTCAAAGAACAGGGAACATAGCAACATAAATTAAAAGGGTTTTAAATTTTACTTTTATTTTATTTAAATCCCCAGCTGTACTCAGTTAGACAAATTTACCTTTCTACCTAGAGCAGATGTATGTCTATGCTTCAATAAAAGCCTAAACTGAAACCCCTTAATGGTTTTTCATTTTTAAGTTTGAGTATATTCAAGTTTGTACACAAAGGAGCTGAAAAGAGAGGATCTAAAATTTTGTCCTACTCACAGTTTATCTTGACAGGGTCTGGGGTGAAGAGGATTGTTTTGGTTAAGCTGTGTTCCAGCTTCAGGTGATCCTTTGCTGTCATTAACTTCTGATTTAATTAACAGATTTCCCTATATATAGGTGTGTGAATATGGAGCTAGAGGAAATTTAATAAGAATTTAATATGCCCTTTGACTGAGGAAAATTTTTATATACAAAAGGCATTTAAGCAGCTCTTAAAACTGCACAAGTAAGGTAACTTCAATACTCAGCTATACCTGGTAGTCAGCTATACCCAGCATGCTGCTAAACATATTTTCAGAACACTGGAAAGAAAGGTTAATGCTTAAAAACGATCTACTGTCTTGCATAGTCCTGTGGTAGGGTATGATAGCCCTGGGCTAATAAAGTCTCATGAAAAGCATCCAGGTTTGGAAACCTTGTCTGGAAAAGCTTTAACATAACTATGGTAAACAACCTATGTCCCACTAAGCAGGAGGTATGAACGGGCAAGAAGTCAAAAGCTAATGGACATTTGAACTGTTCCAATGCATTGAACAAATCTTTCTGACAAAAGAGAAGGGTTAATAAAGAGAGTACTACTGAGAAATTGCATGCTTGAGTCCAAGAAAGTATTTTCCCATTTATCAGGACTTATTTTTAAATCTGAACATAAACTCAGTATTCGTAACAAGTAGTTTTGTACACTGCAAACCTAATGAAATCTGGTTTTCTATGCAGTAAATTCTATAACTCCAAATTAACAGAGAGTAAATATTTTTATTTTATCTTAGGTCATTTCTACTATTCCTCTTCATCTGTATTAGTAGAGCTAACAGCTTCAGATAATACAAAAGCAAATTTCAACCAGTCAGCTGATCTGTACTGTCACTTTTTTCCTCTCTTTCACCAAAGTATTAAGTCTTCTGCCAAAACCAACTCAGTTGGCATACCAGGTCCAACTCTGAAAGGCCAGCCTGCAACTCTGCACAGTTTTCAGGATTGCATTGTGGAGGCTTTCTTACTCCAGCCAGTTGGTGGAAAGACAGTGCAACACGAGCTGATTTGGGACAGCAACAAGGCCTGGAAAAAACTGTCTCTGTAGGTTCATCCTTCCCTCTTTTGCCTCTCATTTCCTGTGCTTACCTCTGAAATGAAGAGGTTCTGGATCTGCTCTGTGGGGCAGCCCACACGCACTTCCCAGTACCAACAGATGTGTGAAGTTGACTGGATTCATATCACTGATAATTCTAACACAGGGAAAGATGAGCAAATCTCTCCCTGAAGAAAGAAGTCATATGTGTTAAGCACTACCATCCAATTTTTGGACATGCACAGCCAGCAAAAGTTGATCATTAAAACGTGAAGACGTGAGCTTAGAGTGCATCTCAGCATGCCTATGATACATGAGAGGTTCAAATCTTGCTTTCAACTCCTGGAGATGTTTTTGAAAAAAAAAAAAAAGAAAGAAAAGAAAAAAAAGAATAATTTGTTTTAAACCACATTTCGCTTACCTTGAATACTTACATTTCCAGACATGAAAAAATCCTTGGCATCTTATCTATGCTTTCCTCACTTCTATTCAATTATTTCATTTCCATATCTTCTTATCCTCAGAAACTAAATGCCTTTTGAATCCATCAATGCTTTAGGCTTCAATAAACTTTCCAGTAATTTTTTCCATACATTTATTACTCTATGTGTAAAAATGTTTCACTCAAGCTCTTTCTCAACCTTTCCTAATCTGTTGTGATTCCCCCCTTTTCTTTCTGCATGTATAAAGAGCTCATTTAACACTAGCCATCCTCTCCCCAAATAAATAATTTTCACTAAAAGCATCATAAAATATATTCTTCTTCTTCTTCACTCAAAGTAAGCCCCTTAATCTTTCCTCATAAATTAAATCTCTGAAGTTTGGTATAATTTTTGTTTCTCCTCTTTGGCCACTGAAGAGAAATTATCTAAGAATCATGCTGAAAACTTCAGTGTGTGATTCAGTCTAAACATTGCTTCCAAAAAGCTAAAAATTGTCTTTGGAGTGTGGATAAGGCTCAAGAGCATTTTTTCTTTAGTCACAGTGCTATCTTCTTTATTTTGATTTTGCATTGTAAACAGGTAGCCAAAAATAAAAAAATCCAAAACACTGCCATTTTCTTCAAAACTCCTGCAGCCCATTTCCTCTCAGTTAACTATCTTGTAGGAAAGAGAATATTTTTTTTTCTTAAATTTATCATAATTCTCCATATACCACCCTGCCAAAAACAGTTTTTTTTTTTCTTATGGGAACCTTTGTTCAGCTTTATTTCAACTTCAAGGAAGTTCCTGTGTTCCAAGTCTCTTCCACGGAATGTAAATATTACTCTTTAAAAAGCCATAATGCAGCTTGGTTAACCTAGAAGCAGCTCTAACATGACACGTTTTCCCTGGAGCTTTGATTTGATGACACTGAATTGGAAGTTCCAGTTGAGAAACAGTTAAGAGCAAAGAAATTGTGTTTATATGCATGTTAGTACAACAGGTCTTTGATCGTGATCAAGCCCATGGGCACTATCATTACATAAATATTAAATTGCATCCACAAAATCATATAAAGAAACTGTTGCTAAGCAAAATATTCAAAAGGAGGAAATGCCACACTCAAGGAAGCCTGTAGAACCCACTTCTTCTATACTATGACACAATTCCTAATTGAAGAGTTAAAATATTAGCTTTCACCATCAGAGCTCCTCCATATTGGAGTGAAAGAGTTCACTACAAACTCACTTTCATCCTTATGTTCACCAAATAGCCCTATACATTAAAACACAAACCAGTGTATAACTATTATCTGGTATACAAAATAATAATTTTCTTTGTGAAGATTTCTACCGTGTTCTACCAATGTATTTAAGACCTTCAAACAACCCACAGATTTATTTTGAAATTCCCTCTATGCAATTATATATTCTTGAACCAGTGTTACAGTTGTGCTCAAAGTCTCAGTACCTGGCAGCCACGTGGAGCACCCGTAGGGTGTGTCCTGCTTTCAGCTGGGATGGAGTTAATTTTCTTCTTAGTAGCTGGTATGGTGCTGTGTTCTGAATTTAGTATAAGAATAATGTGGATAACACACTGATGTTCTAGTTATTACTTAGTGGTGCTTAATCTAAGACAAAGGCTTTTCGGTTTGCCATGCTCTGCCAGCAAAAAGGGGCACAAGAAGTTGGGAGAGCGTGGCCAGGACAGCTGAACCTTCTGGGAGGGAGGAACGAGTGGCTGCAAGGTTCTTTGTTGCTTTCTGTGGTTAAAGCACTACACAGGGAAATCCACCTTAATCCAATACTCTCGAATCTAGAACTACTCAGGACTACAGACTTTCCTTATGAGCCACAGCCATCAAAACTAGAAAGCCTCCATGTCGGTGCTTATAAGACACCTGCATAAGATTAACTGCTTGCACATGTTGATTACCTCATTTTGCCTTCATTCTTTTTCTATCTCACGATTTAATTGCAATGCCATGGATGATTTGCTCCTGTTTTAAATCACATACCAGAAAACAAAATAATTTCAAACACAGAACACTGAATTTATATCACAGTGTTATTGGTCTCTTCTCCCAGGCAACTATCAGTAAGACAAGAGGGCAAGGTCTTAAGCTCTGCCAGGGGAGGTTTCGGTTGGATATTAGGAAGAAATTCTTTACAGAGAGGGTGATCAGCCATTGGAATGGGCTGCCCAGAGAGGTGGTGGAGGTTTTTAAGATGAGACTGGATGTGGCAGCAGTGCCATGGTCTGGGAACCATGGTGGTGTCGGATCAAGGGTTGGACTTGATGATCTCAGAGATCCCTTCCAACCCAGCTGATTCTATGATTGAGTGTTTTTTCACTATCCAGAATATAACTTCAAGAGAGCTCTGCCGTTATTTTTCAAAGGACTCCCTTTTCAACGATTTTGAAATATTTTTAAGCTTTACTGGGTCATCTTTAAGACACAGCTGCAGAGATAGTATATCACCTTTTTAACCAAGCACAAAGAAAGTACAAACACATGGCATCAGCTTCCACCACACCCCACCATTGTAACTGATATTACTCTAACACTTGGCTTTGCTTCCATTATATTTCTATTTGCAGGCTGCTGTTATGCTGACAACACACCAACACCACACAAACAGAACCATCTACTGCCTGTACTAGAGTTTGTCAAATTTTCCTACCGTTTTTTAATTAATAATTAATTAATAATTTTCAAAGGGCCTGACATGTAACATTCGTGTTCTCTTCAAACAGCTTTCATTTTCACCTTTGCTCATATAGCACCAAAAAAAAAAAAGAAAAACCAACCAAAACACACTTATGGGTACATTTGAACACATCAGTTACTGTTGGAAAGTAGCCAACAGTTCTAAACTAACATGGGGTAAATTCCATAAAGGTGATTAAATAACAGATTTGGCTGGCTGATAGCACTTTAGTGCCTGCTAATAGTGTTATGCATCCACAGACGTTTAAAACACATGACCAGAAATGAACCAAATAGCATTACTTTTCAATGCACAGTGAACTTACCGAAAGACATTCTCATCTTCCATTACCTCTTCCCCACAATGCCCTCAGTTTTTATACAGATTCTGAGAATCTCACTTGTGTGACTGAAAGTGTTACTGCTCACAGCTACCTTGAAGAAAACTTGGAGGAACATGACTGTCACAACTGAGCAGGCAGCAGTAGGTGACGTGAATCTGATTCTCAAAGCACCATTCTTTAGTATATTAAATTAGATTATCCAGCATGATCCCTCGTGGCAGTAACTCCCAGGAAACAGCTACCAGGACATGGTGGCATTTCACATCATCACCCCTAGAGCCAGAAGAATTCTCAATCTTTAGTCATGGTAACAAAAGCCAAGAAGGACTGCCATGGTTTAACCCGAGCCAGCAACCAGGTACCACACAGCCACTTGCTCACTCCTCCACCAGCAGGATCAAGAAGAGAATCAGAAGGGTAGAAGCTGGAAAACTTATGGGTTGTCAGTTTAACAGGAAAGCAAAAGCTCCGCACACAAGCCACGCAAAACAAGGAATTAAGTCGCTGCTTCCCATGAGCAGCCATCTCCAGGAAAGCAGGGCCCCATCATGCAGTGGTTACTTGGGAAGACAACATAGTTCACTTCCCTGTGATCAGAGAAGGCAGCATCAGGTCCTAATGGCACTGCACCAAAAACTTTGAGAGTCTGGGTTCTGTGCTTGGATCAGATCATAACTTCCACCACAGCTACAGCCAGGGAGCTTTGCTTCACTTTGGGATTAGTTTCATTATCTGCCCCTCAGTCTTTGTGGTTCAGACGGGTTCAGCCATTGAACAGTTATTGTTCTAGAAAACACCTTATGAAAATGTTTTGGTGAGCAAAATGGATTACAGTTATTGTGGGCAAAACCAGCAGAATTTGAATGGTGGGGAGTTGCCAGGCGATCCATGAGGAAGGAGGTTATGAGCCACTCTGTACTAGTCATAACCAGCTCCATCACTGGGATAAACACACCAGTGTGGGCTGAACTGCCACCCATGGCACCACAGCACTCATGTGTGTGAACAATAACAGCCACCACAGGGCAGGAGATGGGTGGGAAGAGGTCCCTGGGGAGAAAAATCCAAACAGACTCTGAAAGATGTTCCTGGGGACACACAGAGGGAAAAACTTCAGTTAAAGGAGACACCTCAGGATATCTAAGAGATTCCTAGGGTACACAAGAGAGAACAAAAGAGACTCCAGAAGAGAAAAAGCAAATGCCCAGGGGACCCTGCAGCCCTGCAATCAGGCTGAGCATATTATGGCAGAAATCCTTATGCTGACACACACAACTTCTCTGCCAGACCACCAATTCTCACAGAAATCCTTTAACTTCAAGGAATCAGCATATGCAACTAAAGTGTTTTGGCATCAGTCTCCACTTAATCTCCGTATTATCAATGTGGCCTTAAACCACAACAGCAGCACACACTCCAAAATACATGGAAGGTCATCTTTTAGTTGGGGAGTCTGCTTCTAGAGGATATTGATTTTCACTGCCATCCTCATTAGAAAATGAGAAGGTATAACTTTAACCCCCTTTAATGAGTTAGTCTTTCCTGAAATACACCTCTGTCCTTATGGTAAAGGCAGAATTTATGTGCTGCAAAGGCCTTTGCTCTGACACGATCATCATCCTGATGTCTTAGGGGCTTGGGGTGCATTTCAGATACAAACATCTGGCAAGTTTCAGTTTTCTCCTGACAGAGATCCTGCTGGCACTGTCATGCAGCTAACATGGGTGTATTCCCTCCAGATTTCGAGTTGTCTCTGGAGATCAGTGTGCTTGTATGCTTCACTGTTTAATATTATCACTCAGTGAGACGGGCTCTTTGCAGACTCTTCCAGTCTGTAGAACCAAAATGTGAATATAATGTCTACCTGAAAGATGCTCAGGCTGAAGATTGCCTGCATACTGTATTTTCAGATACAAATTTCACACTTTGCTCAGAGGAAATTCCTGTATTGAAAAACGTAATTGGAATAAACCCCACTCTTCCTAAATACTTATGGGTGATCCACTGAAGAAGATTGATTTTAAACTTTCCCAGTATTATCTCTTCTCAAAAAGAAGCCTAGTCCAACACTACTGTTGTGTCACAGATCAGTGACAGAGTCCTATAATCAGAGGAAATAGTTTTCCATCACACTGAGACCCTAAGGAATGTCCCTTCCATAATCTGAAGCCTGTGTCACACACTACTTGGAACAATCCTGACTGAACCCAGTTTCTGTCCCTGGGATAGGGAAACTGGGAGCAAATTCTTCTCCATAATCACACATTTGCTGTTTCTACAAGTCTTGCTGTAGCCAAAAGTGGATGCAGAACATAGGAAATGGCAGAGCAGCCAAAAGCCTCTCCTTCCCTTTAATCCTGCCCTAAGCAAACTGACACAGAGCGCAGGGGTAGCACTTTGGCTTTATCTAGTTACCCTGCCTTGAGATTTGATTCTTACCCAAGGGGTAAAAAAAAAAAAAAAAAAATCAAAATAAACCAGAAACAAAACCAAATAAGAAACTCCTAAACAAAGAAGCATGAAACTACAGCACACATTCCCCTTGGGGGAGGGGGAGATCATTATATTAAGTAAAGAGGGAGACAAATAGGGAAAGGAGAAAGCCAAGACTCGAAATAGTAAATTGGGGAAAGAGCAGTATGTAAATTCAAGTTATTAAAAAGTTAGAAATGCAAGGGGAAAGATAAACCTCTGATTTTAGCAGGCAGGGGGAGTGGTTCCCTAATTCCATCAGGACTGTGGAAAAAAAAGCCCCCAGAACATCTGACACAGGGCCAGTCAACCACCGGGACAGTTTTCTGGCAGTTGAAAGTGCAGCAGATGGGGAAAGGGCAACATCTCTCAGAACTCAGGACAAGTCTCTCAAGTCAACAAGAGTTCACAGCTGACTTGGGCAAAGTCAGGCTTACATCCTTTGCTCTGAGCTTCCTCTGCTAACTGCTCACTAAAAGCATTAAAAAGATTAGTACAATTCTTCTAGAGGTGGTAAGTTTATCCAGCTGGGCTGATAAAACTCCCCGTTTATGAGAAGTTGCTTGTTATTAGAACACAGACTTTAGAACCAAAATTTCACACATACCTGTCTCTGGGTGGGTCCTATGCAACTAGGATAGTTTATATGAGCAGTATTTTCTCACAAAAAAATCTGGTCATTCCCACTTATAATGCTTTGCTTCACATCTTGCAGCAGTCTTGAAAGGCACAAATAGATCACTTCCAGGTGAAACTAAACTAGAGGTACTCCAAGAACACCTGCAGTGCTCTCCAACCCTCAGACAGATGCTCCAGTCTTCAAAACTAAAGCTAATACAGAATGAAGATTTCAAAAAGACACACAATGTTTTTGGGTCCTGAGTACCAGCACAATCAACTGCCCCCTTCCTCCAATACCACTCTACTTTTTAGTGCAGAGATGGCCTTTGATTTCACTGCAATAATGTGTGTATATTTTTAGTTTGGTCTTTCTGGCACAGTGCCAGAGAAAAGCTTTCCCATTTCCACCTCCTCACTTAAAACACATATCCTGTACCTTACAGTTATTAAAGTATATATAGTACTGGAAAAATGGAGATGTGGGCTTCATGATCACCAAAGGAGGATCCATTTCCCCAAATTAAACTAGGAAATTATCCAAAAAGAACTTGCTCATAAAACAGCTATGAAAAGGCTGTTCTAACTACTGTGCATCAAAACACATGAATATAAAACAAATTATTTAAATGAGCTTGGGTGTTTAGGAAACTGTGAAATATCTTACATTCTGGCAGCCTCTCCAACTTCAGTTACATGACTCTTTTAAACTATTTATGCCAGTTACAACCTAAGAAAATTCTCCCCCCTTTTCCTCCAGGAAGATCCTTTACAACTGTTGCCCAGTGACAATCTTCCTGCTCCTGAACTGTTTCATATTTAAAAAAAAAAAAAGTTCCAGGTTCTGTTGTCTGGAGTCCACAAGTGCTGTGCTGTACTTAAGACTGGCACGAATCAAACCATGCCCATCATGACCCCAAAATAACTGTGCTGAAATTGGCATCACTACTAACACACATTCCATTAATAAGTTACTAAGAAAGTCAACCTACCTGACTTGGGCAGCAGTTTAAGTGACCAAACATTAACTTCTTAAGCTCACTAAGAAAGAAAGAGACTGAAGACTTATCAAGGAAAACAATAATAATAATAATAAGTAATAATAATTAAAAAACCCCCTCCACCGCACCAGAAGACTGAATGCATTGATTGTATTTAGGAGGATAAGAAAGCAAATCTGAATCACTGTTCCCTACACTTTGCAACCACTGTTTTTTTACATTCTCATGCATATTTTCATTAGGAAAGGTAACTGATTTTTATTGATAATCTAGATCCTGTAATCTCCATTTTTTAATAAACATCCCACTGATGTCCTTTGATAATTTCCTTTGCATACAGATAAAACAGGAACCAAATAAAATTCAGTAAAAAAATTCCTCACAAGAAAGTTGTCCAGAGACCCACGATTATCTTCTCTCCTATCTTACCGGGTATATATGTCAGACCAAAGACTTATTTATAATAACAGCCTGAAGTAAATACAAATTTGCAACTAGATGGACAAATACACGAGGCAGAGCTGACAACCATTCCTTCATTAAAAACAAACCTGCATTTTGCTTTTTTTATATAATACATGAAGAGATGGTTCCTTCCAGCTCATCATCTGCCCTTTGTTGCTATGGTGTCAAACAAAGAAAGGAAGTACCTCAGCCAGCAAGGAACCATTTAAAATTCCACAGGTTTCAGGCAACATCTTGAAGAGGCAGACAGAAATTAGAAGCACTGGCTTCCAGTGATGCAGTTCATTAGGTTTATTTGGAAAACATGGCTAAATAAAGGAGAATTCATTACCTGCATTTTCACACTTACTATGGTAAAAAAGAAAATCTAGAGGCTGAGCAGGTTTAAATATTTCTCTCAGAGAATCTATGAGTTTTCCACATTAAAAAAAATAACAACTCCATCCTACACTGTTTACTTTTCTTAGATTTGCCTTCCTAATTTAAATGTTTAATACCTCTCATCTAGAAATATTACCCATTAGCCATCTCAATTTGCAAAGTGCTTGAACACTCCTCTTTACGAACGCCTGTAACAACCATTCAAAGGATGCACCAAGCTAATATGGTGTATACCTCATTTGCCCATTGTATTTGAGAGTAAAGGCAGCAAACAACTGAAAAACTTCACAGGAAATTGTAGCAGCAACAGTATTTCTTCCTGCTGTAAGGTCACACTACACATTTGCTAATTCACAACTCAGTGTCTGGGGAAAAAATTGTGCTGTCCATTCAGTTCACCTGATAAAGCATAACTGGAAAAAAAAAATAAATCTTTAAATCAACTCTCAACTCCAAAGAACTTTTTGAATAATGACAAAATGGAAATAACTCCACAAGATGTCAAAAAATAGTTTATATACAGTCTTCAGTAAAGATTATTTCTTGCTAAGCAATTTTTACTTTCCTTGTGCTTTATATTCCCCTTAGAATGTCACTACCCACACTGGTAGATGAACAGCCACGGGTGTTCACAGAATTGTGTGTTCTTTGCCTCAGAGTTCCCCCAGCTGCTTGAGTTTCTTTACTAAAACATGTTTACCTATATCAGAATGCAGGGGTTTCACTGACAATCATCTGACAGGTAACAGCTTGAGAAGACAAAGATGCCTCCTTCAACCAGCTGTGCTTCAAGGTATTTTGTGCGTGTCAAACTACAGTTTCAGACACAAGAAGGTAGGCACACAGCACTTTGTTCTTTTTTTCCCAGTAACTTCTGTCCACGCAATCTCTGGAAGTAGTTGAATATGTCTACATTTCAGAAGTAAAAAGCTAATACTTGTTTTCAGCAGACTATTGCAGCATTTTCTTTTTAATTTGAAGAGCTGTATGGCTGGTAAAAGATGCATCTTTACTCAGCTCCTCTGAATACATTTGTCATTTCTCAGAGGAAAACACTGTAAGAATCATAAGACTTTAACAAATCACCCAGAAGGTACTTTGTGCTTCTGAAGGATACGTTTTCAGGCTCTCAAAGGAAAATTCCAAGACACTGAAACATACTGGCACTACAGAAACATGGGGAAAAAAACCCACCAAGCAACTCATTCTGTATATAGAGTATTGCTCTTAATATTTTCAGTCTCTTAAAAACTAGCTATTATGGCCCTATTATTTCAATTTCTGAACTGTAGATAAAATGTGGAGGACAGAAGTGGATCTTCTGATTTTATAGTTGACATTCTGCTGTCAAAGACAGAAGTAATTTATTTATGTTTGGCAATGATGAAAACTACAGTAGGTGTAACAGCTCGAAACACACCCAGAACACCACAGACACTCTCTGATCCCTGCCACAGAGCACACACCCCAACATCTTAGAACTTCACCACTCACTCGTGTCATTTTCAGAAGCTTTAGAAAAAACATCAGAATTTTCCATCTCCTGCACCCACATTTTATGAGTGATTCCAAATAGATGAGAGTCTCAGCCTCTTTCTTTGTTTACAGAGAACACTGTAACAGTGAATTAACTGAGGATGGAGAGAAGCAGAAGCTGAAAAGCAATGATGAGAGGGGATTGAACTTGGAAAATCCTATGGACCAGTAATGAAGCCAGGCACCTGATAGGTCATACAGACAAACTGAAATCTGTTTTCTCACAGATTAAGAGCCTGAATTTAGTACAAAAAAATTTCCACGGTTCAGGAAAATACAACACGTAACAGTACTCTGACGTGATTCTCTGCATTTTACCAGAGAGCAAAAATAATTCTTTACACCAGTGAGTAGGATCCTACCAGGGATTGTGCACTTGACCTCTGGCTGCACCTACATCACCTCTCCATTTTGTCAGCTGGAACAGGAAAGCTGCAGATAGACCATATTTCATCATTCCCTCCACCCTCCCAAGAGTGCAGCTCTTTTCTCTCTTAAGCAAATCAGAACTAGTTTGAGTGCAAGATCAGTTCTGATTTATGGCTCTCAGGGGGGAATTTTGTTGGGATAAAATAATTGTTCCTCCAAGGACATCAAGAAAGGGAAGCAGCAGCAGGTCCTAACCCCTCTTTGTACCAGGGGGTGTCAGGTACTGATCCCACAACTGCTGTGCAGGAAGATTGCCTTGGGAGAGCAAGGGAAGAGAGACACCATTAGCCTTTGCTGCAATGTACAGAAAACACATTCCTGCTGCCCAACGTCACTAGTGTGTGAAAAAAGAAAGTAACTAAAATAACCCATCCTAAAAACACACACACATGTATTAAAAACATACAAAGACCTATTGTACTGACATGTTCTGCAGTCACAGTGCCTGAAACTCCAGCCTTTTCTATGTAGTGCTCACTCCAGTAACACGTGTGGATTTTTTTCTCCAAAACAACTTTTCAATAAAATGAAAAAAAAAACCCACAAAAAACAAACAAACATTTATGCAAAACCACCCACAGAGTGGGTCCAAACACCAAATGTGTGAAGATATGTGTATCATAAAAGGCTTTCTGGTGTCAATTTTGACTACAGAAGGAAAAAAAAAAAAGTATCCTATAATTCATACTGCAGTTTAAAAACAAAACAAACAAACACAACAACAACAAAAAACACCAAAAAAAAGCCCAACCAACAAAACAAAAAAAACCAGTAGCTAAACCAACCCTATAATACTTTTATGTGAAACACAGAACAGTAACAAGGGCAAACATCTATGCCAAGGTTGTGGGACAGTTCAGAGCAACATTAAGCAAAGAAATGAGAGCTTAACTAAAGCTCATTCCAGGTTTTCTGTATTTCATGGCATGGGCAATTTATTTTTAGTGTCTTAATTCTCTCTAGAGAGAAAAAGGCCAAGCCCACAGTAAGTCTTCCACTTACTCCAGCCATGAAGGACATTAATACTAAGAGCTCCTGACCAGACCACAGCTTGTGATGTTAAATTTCCTTTAAATTTGAAACTCATTCTCCTTAACAACTAATAGAACATTTCCAAAAGAAGAAAAGCTGAATAGATCTGTTAGTGCTGCTTTTCTACTTGGGGTAGGGGGATTGTGCTTTTATGTCTCAGTAACTATATTCCTATAATATGCATAAAATCATAGTGGGAGAAATCTGTTCTCCAGCAAAGCAATTTTCCAATAGCGTTGCAGTGCCATGGTTATGTACAAACACATGCATTCATGTAGAGTTTGTGGATTTATTATTTCCTTTCCTGATACTGCAATTTCTTTCAGCATAAAGAAGATAATATTCTTCAAATAGGACTTCATTTTCATCCACATAGCAAGCTAAGTTGATTTAACAAAATCTACTTAATCAAAAGTTAAGTTATTCGGAAAGGCAAAAGAATATACAGTGTACAGGGTCTATTCCTACACCAGCAGCAACTGCACCTCCAACAAGGTCATAGAATACTGCTTCAGAAAACAGAAGCTATGTGCTAAATCACTTTCTGAGAGTACAGATTATTACAGACAAACTCAGCATCAATAAAGTGGGTGATACCAACTTCATTTTCTTTACCAGTGACATTGTCAGAAATGGAAAGGCAGTTCAATAAATGAAACTGAACTGCCAAGGAGAGTTTGTGGCACAAAATAAAAACGATCCTTTTTTAAAAAAAAGAAAAATAATTTCAGCACTTATTTGGCCCTGCTTCCTTATTTTGCTGGCTTGGATAATTCTGCCCTTAGGATTTTCTTCCATGGATGATGCTTGGTCTCTTACTGGAGCCAGCAGGCATGTGATGCATTTGGTAGGTATATGATTCTTCCCTGGCACCCCAATATTATAGGTTTGCTGATCCTTCCTTGGCAAATATTTATTTTGTTTGGCATTTTAGCACTAGTTGAAACAGTATAATCTTCTCACAGGCCCCCAAGTCTTTGTGATACTCGTGGTCCTTTTGCCACTGTGTCTTTGCACCTCATGCAGACATGAACTCAAAATGTTACAGATAAGATTAAATCCCTTTTAGAAAGGGATCAACTTTTGGTTTTCTGTATCCCTTTGAACAGTGGCAGACCGGAACACAGCTCAAAAATTCCTTCTCCTACAGATTACAGAGCTTTAGCTATTAAATATTTGTTCTATTAAATAAGACAGGTTACCTGCTCCTCCTTTGTATCCTATGTTTCCTCACTTAAATGAAGTCAAATTTAGAGACCTGCATTCTCCTAAAAGCAGTTGAGAGTAGCCTTAGGATACTGGAGGCCCAAGCCATTAAAGTTTATTACCACATCATCACAGGATAATAGAAGAGAAAGAAAGCAAAACCAGCTTTGCCAAGCCACACATGCAAAAAAACCCATGACACAGAAATGAGCTGTAAGTAACTCAACCTCACTTTCCCTGAGGCTCATTTTCTACTGTGGGGAAATAGTTGTCCATCTATTTGGAATTCATTGGAAGCTTAGGGCCAAAACACTCCACAGCTAAGACAGGAATGCTAATTCTATCCAACTCTTATATATCATGCACAGTTAGCAATTGTTTCTTTGGCCTTTACAAACAGGCCTGGTTACAAAATGAAAAAAGGATGATTTGAATGAAAAATGAAGAAAATTACTTTCTGGCAAACATTTTTTACCCAGGAGAACCAGTTTATTTTGACAAAATGAAATTTTAAAGACCACCTCTTTCCAAAAATGAATTGGTTTCTATGAAGGCAACATACCTAGAGGGATGCCCTTGAAAGGACAAGACATACAGATAGGGGTAAAGATACCATCTGTACACCACATGAGACATCGTAAAAATTTTTGATTTTAATTGCATATTTTACTGCAGATACTAAAAATAAAGACATTATACAGAACACTAAGCCTACTGAAACAGAAGAACAATTCTACTTAATCCGGTCATATCTTTTACATATTTTATTTTGCTTTCTCCAGAAATGCTCGTAAAAACCATACTCTCCTAAAGGTGAAAAAAACCCCCCAAAACAACAAAACAACCCAAAACCTATATCAGAGACTCTATATAATATATATCCTACCTGTTTAAAATGCATTGATCTTGTACAATGATACCTTTTCAAGTGAGACTTCCACTTTTGCCTTTCCACAGTGTTTGGAGAGCAGACACACAGACCCAGAAAAGTAAGGAACAGTGGATAGCAAACTCCAAGACACTACAGTGCTGGTAATAAAGTTAGTTGGAAGTGATCTGCCTTCCTGTCTTCCACATACTCCATAACTTTATGGAAGTTTGCCAAATCAAAGCCCAGGAGCACTGCACACATCCTAAGGCTTTCAATAATTCAGTATCTAGCTCACAGAAAGACCTTACCAAGAGCCATGAATTTGGGGTGTCCTACCCATTCCTCTTAAATAGATCAGTCTATGATGTAAAAATGCTTTTTACAGATCAACCTCAACAGGCTCTGCTCTTCCACAGGGCAGGAAAACTTCCCATTTCTATCCAAACACTGCTATGGCCAGTTCATCCGGCTTGTTAAAATATATGTTAAAATACTCAAATAAAATAGATACCTAGACCTTGGTGCAGCAATAGATATCCAGGTTCTCACCATTCTGGCTGCACAGCTTAAGGGGTGACCTTTACAAAGTTTTTTGTCTTTCTCCCTTCCGATCCCATGACCCTTGAATTTAGAGAAGCCACTTACTTGGCCTCAGTCCAGTAGTACCTGTAATATCTGTTAAGCCATCAATCCTGGATGTTTCACTCCACCAACTATTGGGATATTGTAACAAAAAGAGATGTAAAGATGATCTCTTTTGTGTTTAAGAAAAGCAACAGGCCAAGCAAACCCTCAGATCGTGGGTAGCAATAACATAAAAGCTCATTGGCAGTGGATCATTCCATGCTGAGAGTCCTGAGTGCATAAAGGTATAACCAGTAACACAAAACCACATCCCTGGGGAAGGGCTGTGCACAGAACTTTCCTGCCTGTTGATTTTGCCTCTCCAAGGGCTTAAGAGTGGGAGACATTAAACCACAGGGACATTCCCAGCCCTGAGGGACATTCCCTTCCCTTATATGACCTAGATATTTTTGTCTTGTTTGCTTGGTTTACTTGACTGCTAAGATAGTGTGTCAGTAATACTGTACTGTGAAGCAAAAGCAGAAAAGTGTGGGACAGATTACAAACTTCTCTCCAATGGCTTGTTGGATTACACTCTTGATTTACAGTCTAGAAAGGTACTCTAAATTTATTTGACAAGTAATGTGTGTTGTAGGACATGGATAGAGAAAATAAAAAAAAATACTTTGAAATAAGTAACTAAACCCCAGCCTAAATCACACTTATCTTTTGCAATGTTTTCCCCCCCTTGCCCCCGAAGATTCACATGATTCGTGCAGGCAGAAGCATGTTATAGAAGTACATGAGGATAAGAAAACCAGTAGTATCAACCAAACATCCCAGGCATATTTCTTCAACAGTGATGAAGCATATTCATGAATAAAAACCCTGCTTCATTGGACTAAGCATGTTCTTAGAAACTAGGTCAGAATTCATTCATATGGACATAGAGCAGCAATTTTCTAAGGCTGGAAATGTCAATGCCTATCTTGATTTGTAAATCTCCAGGCAAACTTCTATGCATTAACAGGTATCAAGGCCTCTGTGTGAACTGCACAGCTCCCAGGAATCGAGCAGCAGCAGTGACTGAAAAAGTTGAACTAATACATTTCAGTTACGTGTATTTGCCATTTTGACTTTTGTGTAAGGGACAATATGTTACATATATTGTCAACAGAGTATAAAAATAATAAAAAGTAACGTTTCTATCAATTTTGGACTTCACTGCTTGAGGACATATATTATAACCTGTTTGTACTTATATATGGTTGCAAGCATGAACATACAAACAGGAAGTTAAAGGGGAAAATGCATCATTGTACTCCTGCTTACAGCCTAATAAGCTTGCCTCACCTCCCACCTTATTTCCTTCTATTTTTCAACATCCCCTACCCTGCAAACTGCTTTCAATATTTTTTTTCTCTGCTATTGCTTTGCTTTCCTATTAAATGTTCTGATGGTTTACAAAACAGAATATCAGGTTCCAAGAGCAGTCACTTCGCGTTACAGCTTAATTTGGAGCACTCCCAATAAAACTGTTTTTCTTTCTAGAAAACATTTCATATATGGGGTAGGCAAAGAATCAGTTTGGACACCCTCCCAAAACAAGGGGGAGTAGGTAGGATTCCTCAATATAAGCTTCCAGTACAAACATTACAGGAACAAGAGGGTGCCTAACTTCACCTTACTTGTGATTCACCTGGAAAAAGAGATACGGGGTAGAGCAAGGAGAAACAACTGCAGAATGTTTAAGTAAAATTTCCTGGCTGACATACTTTGATAAATACATGTGCCCACTGCATTATTTCAGGGGAAAGTTAGAAAGACTGCTAAGTGCGCAAGAAAGTTTTCAAAATTTATTACCTCAGGCAGTATATAATAATTAAGGACATTTAATCAAGCAAAGAAAGTGGCAGCTACAGATTTTTTTCTTTCAGAAGAAGGAAAATCCACACACTCTTCTGTAAAACTCTAATTTCAATTTAGGCTGCTTATGCATTCATAAACTGAGAATTTCCTACAAAGTAAAATCTTAATCACTTTAGTAGTTCCTGTGTTTAAGTGCATTCCAGTACATTTAAACAGTAATTCCATAAAGAATAAATTACATCCATTAGCTGACTTTACTGGACATACTTGAAAGATAATATGATTGCTATAATTGATTCTTTTTTTTTTTTTTTTGCACTGTTTCCATGAAAGCCAATTTAGTATTGAACTCTCTCTAAAAGAACTTCCTGGTTTTAATAGTGCACACTTCGATAATTTTAAAAGAAGTACTCATTAAGTCCATTTATCTAAGAATTTAATAAAATATGAGGGACTAGTATATCAGCATGATTTATGTTCATTGCGTTGTCGTTTGCATTCTGGCCATATCTATAATGCAAGATTCATATTTATATTCAATAGCAAGTATATTCTGTAAGGCTGCACAGATCTACCCACTCATTACAGACAAAGCCTTATCATAGAACACATTTTAAAGGGGGTGGGGGGAAAAAAGCCATAGGGTCTGCTTCTGTCCCTAACATTCCAGGTGTAAAAGTAACAGTAAATGACAAAACGAAAATTAGGAAAAGCCAGGGGAATAGAAAAAAGCACTATATGTTGCATTTGTAAAATAAAGACTACTTTGTAAATAACATAAGTATAAAATACATGAGGTTAAGTTCCATCAGCAGAACATGCCACATCTCCTTCAGAGTCTCAAGAAATGAGTGAAATGAAAGTAGAAATACCACACGTGGTAGCACGGTGATCCTAAACTCTCACGACTCACACAGGACAAAGTTGGACAAGTAAGACATTATACACAATGTCACAGTTGGATTCTTCCTCCTTATCTAGCAACCACCACTTTTAAGGTTTAGAAGTTCCCTTTGGTTAGAAACAACATGGGAGAGTTTCACAGGCAACAAACCACCCTTCATTTACAGGCCTGGATGGAAATCCAGTGAAGGACACAGGATAATGTAATCCCAAAGTCAGCGACAGAACTAACAGCCTCAGTTTAAAATAAATAAATAAATTTTGAAAAGATCCCTCTACACACAGACATGCAGCAAACCAGAAAGAACCCCCAAAACCTTTTAAGCACATGTGAGCCTTGCTACTTAGAATTGCACAGGTCTGCTGTCTTCCACATAATGCTTTTATTCTGTAACTTAGCTTGTCAAGCTGACAGAGACTCGTTTTATGCTGTGCTTCTGCTAAATTAGAGTTGGAGAAATGTATTCTACCCTTGTAATACTTAAATCTGTAAGCAAAGCCAGTTGAAAAAAGAAATGCAACTTTTGCCAGCATTTTGTTGTTCAGCAGTTGAATGGCCTACAGCTGATATGGTAGCTGTCAATTTTTGCTCCTGTGTTGTTGGACATAAACACCAGTACTTTAAATTGATGAAGCTCATTGTAATCAATTTTCAGCTCCTATCAGTCACATCTGGAGCTGCACTAGTGTGCTGCTGGGCACTGAAGTGTAGCAAATATCTTGAGATAGTCAGAGCGTAAAAATATTTACTGAACTGATATGAACAATTGGTCAAGCCATCAGTAACATCCCAACAAGCCTAGGCCTTGGGTTTTCATTGAAAAAAAAAAAAAAGAATTTAAAATTATTGAAAACTTCCTGATTTTCTTTTTAAATCACTTAACACTATACAGTTTTAGTTGCTGCCTAAAAAAAAGAAAGTCTAAATTCTGTTTTAATATGTATGGCAACTCTTCAGCACAACAAGCAGGTTAAATGTTTGGGGTTGGGGTTTTTTTTTTGCTGTTTTCTGTTGTTTGTTTTGGGTTTTTTTTCCACATACCACACAAGCCAACTGAGACTTGATTTATTAAAATTCTCTTCTGTGTACTGTACTTGCAAATCTGGAAGTGCAAATCCAAAACACATTCTGTTTCTACATGGCTTCCACCCCCCCCCAATTTTTCCTTTACACAATTAAAGATTACAGAAGCTGAGAGAAAACAAAATAATTGGCTTACTTATTGACTCAATATCGTGCTGAGAAAAATGGCCTCAAAGAATTGGCTACCAAATTACATCTGTGAGTGCACACAACTCTGATCAGGTCTGTATCCTTGTTCTGCTCACAAGAGTAGAAACACAGGCTTATCCCTTGAATGGCCTATGAGGTGTTGTAACACTGGTAACATGGCAAGTGGTCATCAACAAACACAGGGAATGCAGAAGGAAGGACAGGTTAGTGAGCAAGGACAGGAAGGCCAAGCAGTAACTACATATGCTTGCACAGATGATAAAAAGTCATTTTTCTTATAGTCCATTATGATTAGAAGATAGTAGAGACCAAGATGCATCAGCATTCCCCTCATGGAAGAAGCAGTTATCATCTTCAGTTTTGCCTAAAATCACCACAGACATAAGTAGGTCAGGGAGAGAAGAGAAGAGAAAAGGAAGGGACGTTTGGAAGCTGAGATGACACGTTCACATGGGAAATTATAGCACAGGAAAAACAAAGGCTAGACTGGGAGGGCAAGGAAGGGTGTGACATAGAAGAAAATGCCATGGGAAGCGGTGTCAGCAGTTCTGTGGGTCGGATGAGATGTGCAAGTGGGCAATCAGGCCAGAGAAACGTAGAAGCAGAGCCTGTGGAAACGAGGTTAAAAGCACTCGATCAAAACCTTCGCTGCTAAGCAGAGAAGCTATGAGCGAGCTCCTGGAAATCAGGAAGTGAGGAGAGATATGCAGATAGAAGCAGGGGCTTGAGTATCAAGCCCAAAATTTTCCTGGGTTTTTTTTAGGTCGTGAAGAAACCCCTCTTTCAGGCAAATTTCATTGCAATTTTACCAATTGCAAATTTACCAATTTGCATTGGTAAACTACATTGCTCAACAAGATCAGACCCTTTCAGGCTTAGCTTTGGATCTCCTTGAAGAGTTCTGGGGTTAGCATAAGCCAGCAGGTAGCAGACACCCAGATTCCAAATAATATATGTGTCCCCAATATAAAGGATATCCTGGCCATTACTCAGACCTATCTTTGTCACTAGACATGAGTTATTAAAAAAAAAAAAATCATTTAAATATGAGTGAGCTACAAGAAAAAGGCATAACAACACATTAACACCATAATTAAAGACTATGTTTAACTACAACACTCAACAAAGACACCCTTAGCACCTCCAGCAGCGACTTTACCTAGTAGCAGTACATCTTGAAGAGCTCTTAGAGCTCCGTCTTTGCAGGAAGAGAGCACAAAAAAAAGGAAAAAAAGAAAAAAAAATCCAGCCACACAAAGCAATTGCTTTTAATGGCCTGACAGCCTGCCCTGCTTAGCGTGAGGGAACAGACTTTGCAAGCTCCAAGATCTCTAAAATGGGAAACAGAAACATCACAAGTAATTTCCACTTGGCTCCAACTCCAGGCTCAAACTTGTAAAATTGGTAATCGAGTATATACTACAAGATTAGTACATACTCTTGATTTTGAGAAGGTGCTTTCCTTTATTTACACATAATTAAAACTGCTGGTTCAAGGTAACATCACACCTCATTTCGCAAACAAAAGGCTCTAAATTATTTGTCAAGCTCGATATAAAAACTTTTCAACATTTAAAACGCTTCAACGTTTATAAACCTTAGTTTGTTACGAGCTTTTTGTGTCGAGTCCAAACACCAAGGTATCACAAAACCATACAGCTCATACTGCCCCTTCCTCTCACTTTTCCACACAGAATCCACAGGCAGGCCTTGGCAGCACAGGCAGCCCTGCCTCCCTGTGCGTGCTGTGAATGACAGCTAGCAAGAGAGGAGAGGAAAAAAAAAAGTTTATCGTTTAGAAATTAGGCCTTTTATTTGTTGGGTTAGTATTTTCATTTACAGCCACATCTGATAGTTCACCTACATCATCTGTAGTCAACTAGACTCGTCTTGTGCCCAAGCTGAGCACACAAAATCTCTGCATACATCTCTAAATATATTTTATTTATATAAATAAGTAATCTAGATTTAAAAAAAAATCATAACTTATCTATTGCTCCTTCTTTCTTTATTTTTGGTATAAGTAGCAACTCATCAGTTCAATGTACAGCATATAACTTTGGCTGAACTCCTACAGTATATAATATATTCCTCTATCATAATCATAACTGTCAGCACCAGAACATACAGTAATGATGCCTTGTGACTTTATCACTGTATTGGAGGATTTTTCTGCCCTCCTTCTGTCAGCAAAATCCCTGTCCACAGCAGTTAAAACATTGTTGTGGACAGTATTGATGTTTCTACTATATTAAACAAAGGAAAACTAAAACATGAACTAGTCTTTATTAACAGACAAACACACAAGTAACTCAAAAACACTGATGTGGATAATTATTTTTTAACAAGCTCATTGATTGCAGCAGATAGATTCAGCTAATTACCAAAAGACAGAGGCCAATGGCAGAATAGAAAATAAAATGTGTGCCTCAAAATTCTTCTGCTTTCAATGCTGTTGCATAAAAGTTTGATAGTATAAATTGCTTTAACTTACATGCATTGCTGTGTCCCAGCTTGCTTAATAAAAAAAATGCTTCTATCCAAGCCTTACCTCTGGCTGTCATTTCTAAAATGAAATGGAAACCCATTTCATTAATCTTGCAACAGGTGCCAAAGATTGAAACCCAGCTACTACAGATTTCAGCCCCTGTGAAAATGCTGTTGAAGTCTGGATAAAAGCATTCTTCTTGTTTTTTTGGGGGAGATACTGGCCTACTTCACAGATGTTTTGTGGAGGTTTTGGGTTTTTTTTTCCCCTAAAGTAGGAGGCCTACACTATTTCTTTTCAAAGAAATCACAGCTAATTTTAAGTAGGTTATTTGCAATAATATAGCTGTCATTTAT
>NW_016690273.1:694552-811282 GCF_001604755.1 Lepidothrix coronata | reverse complement strand
GAGTGAGACATTTGGACACAGGCAGACAAAAAAGGAAGGGCGATGCACCTACATTTGAGAAAGCTGAAACTAGAGAAAACCCTACAGGTGAACGTGGTTGCCATGGAGAGGGTCTAGGTGATAAGAAATAAAGAATAAAAATTGGAAGACAGTATAAATAGGGGTTAAAAAAATATAGAGCAGAGAATCTTAAGGTCTACTTTTTCTTGTTCTTGGTGGACAGATCCATAAGCCCCTTTCAGAATAACTGGCTGCATCTCAGTTTTTCCTCCATGTGCAGAAGGAACTGTCAGTTCAACAGCAGCAAGCAAATAAAAGAGGGGAGGGCTGTAATAATAGCATGGCCTCCTGCAGCTTTCACAAAGTCTTAAGTCTGAGGATTCCCCAGATCGAAGGACACTTTTTTTATGCTGAGAAAACCTTGAGAAGTTTTTATTTCCATTATCTGTTTTATTTTTTTTTCCAATGCATCCAGATTTTGGCCATGCAAAATGCTCTGCGGCAACAAGTTGTAACAGTTTTGCTTTTAATAATCTGAAAACAAGGCACTTCCTTTTGGTTTTTTTTTTCCTAATCTACCAATTTCCTAAGGTACCAACAAATCATCATTCAGCACCTATAGAACTGTACCACAAAGTTTAATTCCAACACTATTATTTTTTCTTAAGGACTCATTATTTTAATATCCCTCCATTTTAGCACTCCTCTATGTTAAATTCCTCCCTCAGTCATCTTTCATTTCCAGCCCCCTCCCCAGAAAAGATATTTTCCAAGTATTTTTCCTCATTTTACATCTTCCTTGCCCATAAGCATATCATCCAAATAAATCTATAATTCCACTTACCAAGCACTACATCTCCAGAACACACAGATTAATTGCAGGAAATCTCTTCAGAGCACAACTGGCTAAGCCCTTAGCCCATCACACATGAGGGAGCTGTGAAAAGGAACTAACAAGCCCCTTTTAGGCGGGCACACACCTTTTTATACTGACCCTTACAAGGCACCAAGCCTGAAGGAACAGCCCTCTCAGGTGTTTTACATCACATCAGCTTCTCCAAGCTGTTGTAATTCCCCCCACCACGCCGTACTGGAATACCTCAGGCAGACATTGCTCACAGATAATTCCTATTAACTTCAAGAGGCACAGGATTAAAGTCGTAAAGACCTCTCGCCTTTGCCTTTTTATTTCCTCCCCGTGTTGAGTTTTGTTAATGACACATCCTGTAAAAGGCACATGATATAATTGGGCAACTCAACTCTGTGTTAACGAAAGCGGGTTTTAGGATTTTTTTCTGGGTATTTTTGACAAGCGTGTTAGAGAATTTCCACAGAGGAAGTTTTTGGCCTGTTTTGGGGGGGATGGCTCTGATCCAACTGAGAGTCAGCTTGAGGCAACTGAAAAAAAACCTGTGAAGATGACCTCCATTATTACTTTTTCTTTCAAGCTCCATGGAGGGACTACTGTAGCAGGCCAGACCCAGCTGTCAGCAAAAAGAGCTTGGTCAATTTAAACCGTAAACCTTGGAAAACAAGGGCTGACAAGAATCTCGTGTTCTAAAGAAGTTGGACCTTCCTCACCAGACTTGTTGATTGCAGAACCCTGGGATTTAGCCTGGCTCAAGCAGAATTAAAAAAGGACTTTTTGAGATGATTGTTTGAGACCATGTCTGAACCCCTGTAATCCTTCCTCCTCCTGTGTAACCCTGCTTGAAGAAAAATTAACTATTTGGGAACTGCAGTAAAACTTGTGTAACTCCCTAATTAACATAACTCATCCTCCCCACTACATGTCCAGCCCCCGAGCCCCTTAAAATTGTGTTCTTGTCTGCAATAAACTATTCCAGTAATACCCCACACTGGAATTGTGTTCAGTTTTTCAGACTGCCACTGACTACCTTTCCAAGGTATTACCACCATAATTTAGCTGCTAATCTACCCATCTGAGGTAAAACAAAACCAATCCAACCCCCAAAATATTTAAGACACAGCAGAATGTGTCTAATCCTGGGTTGACTTCCTATCCAGTGTTTTTGGAATAGGAGGAGAACAATCCTAATACAATCTGGGATTCTAAATATAGAAAAACAATGCCCAAAAATTACAAACAGAGAGAAGGAAAAAATCTAATTATGTGACTTCATGATGAAATCCTGTAAATAGTAATATGGAATGGCAACACTGGCTTCAAGTCACGAAGCTGCTGTGGAACTCCCTAACCCAGTAAAGTTGACACCACTGATGGGTGACTCTGCAAAGCCTCAAGACAGGGATATGTCAGCTTTTGTCTAGGCTTGTTTTAGGCTGGCCTTGAGCATTATTTTAGCATAATGAGCTGTAATAGCAACTGTCTAATTATCAGGTAACTCCCACCTGACTTGATTTGGTTTGCCTCTGTACAATGGTGTGGTGTAAACCTGACTGTTATTTGAATTTTAAAGCACTTTTTTTAACTGATGCAAAATAGTAGAGAGTTGTTATTCTGCATCTAGCAAGCTATCTATGAATAATATGCATAAAAATGCAGAGAGAGGAGTGCAGTCATGAAATGACAGCAGTGGCTTTCAAAGTACAGACAACACACCCAGGACTGAGAAAAATCTTCAGTAGCCAATTACTGGTCACCAAAGGATGTGACCTTGGGAGCTGCATCCTAAGAGAAAAATGAACAAGCATCCAACATTTGTAAAACATATCATCTAGGATGTAATGTGGGACTTAAACCAGTGAAAAAAGAGCGAAGTGGAGAGCATGTTACAGCAAGATGTTAAATCAGCCTCAAAGGAACTGTAGACTGAGGGGTAAATAAAGCATTTATGACATATTTGTCTTAGTAAAGAACTTAGAACGTTGGTGACAATGCAACCCACTCTTACCTCCATCCCTGCTTGAGCACAGCTGAATCTGCCAAGGCCCCAGAGAGAAACTGGATGGTATGTACTGGAGAAATACAACACCAGAGCAAAGCAGAAGAAGGGAGTGCATGTAATGATTTTACATGTGTTACTATTGAGACTTTCTCTATAAATTATTTGTCTGTTTTATTCGTATGTAACAGAGCTTAAATAACATAACTATTTGATTAAACTGGTAAGATTTCAGCCAGACTAACAACAATCTCCTTGCTTTGCACACAAGGTGTGGGGTTTTGATCCACATGAACTGCAAAGACTGCAATACAAAACCATTCCAACAAATTGGTAGAGTTGATCTGGATTTAGATACAACTGCTGGCAACTCTACTGTATCTCACACGCTTCCAAGAGCAGGATAAGTCCATTTCCTCTTTCCTTTCTACCTTTTAAACAATTCTAGGTTCTCTTCAGTATGCATTTGTCTTGAAGCTGAGCCATAGGATAAACCATTTTCATTTTAGCTAAACATCTAGATTGAATCAAGTATCTGTAAGGTCAGAACACTCAACGTTTCAATCCTAATGAAAAACAATGAAATAAAAACCACATTGTTACACATGAGGGATATATTCAAGTGCCAGGATAGCTGACAGCTACCAGGAATCCATACTATGACTATGCTGGGCAATACTTTTATTTTAATAGCATTATACATAGTGTGTCTTGAGAAACGCTGTCCATATCTGCAATCATTTAACAATTCAAAATTAGAAATAATATGTTTGGGGGCTTGTTCTTTCTTTAGTTTGTTTTTTTTTTTTAATCTTTGTTTATACCCATTTTGCTACTGCTGTTCTGAACCTAGTCCCATCTCGAGCAAGTGCAGCGAAACAGATTTATGAAAACAATACAAAATATAACTCACTTCTTCACATTGGGTAGCCACTGCAGGGATGAACCAAAGCCATCTGTTTGTTGCTATTCCTGCCATGGTGAGACCATGTACATACTTTATTGTTTCCCATGTACAAAAGCACAAAATTACCAGGCACTCTGCAGCACCCATTTCTTCTTCTGCAGAAGATCAGGCAAGCAGGCACAAAAATTCTCTGTTAGAACAGGGCACGGGTGAGATCAGCAGTGGAACAACATGAGCAGAGTTGTGTAGTCTATGCCCTACCTGGCGTGTGCAATGAAAAGGCCCCTCATTTTTCATCAGTGTCTTAATCTTCACAAGTACAATTACGGCATCCCTCAGTAATGGTAAATACAAATTATACTGCTCTGCAAGACAAAGATAAGCTCATTTTTATGTTTCAACAAAAATGAATGTATGATCGGAATAACAAGATATTTATCCCTGCTTAAATGTCAGGATTATATAACAACTTTCGAAACACCTGCATGGAAATTCAATGTTTTCCAGTTCAACATCTTAAAAGTCCTCTCATAAAACTACAATGGAGACAAAAAAGATGCTTTTTCTTTGTTACAATACTCTTTAGAGGCTACAAGAGATCAATCATAAGTCATTTATACAGGTTTTTTTTTTCCTTATAACGTATCCTTTGGATACAGACAATTGTTTAAAGGACACCTGTCATATAATTTACCATTACACAACCAACACCTTGATGAAGTCTTCAGTGTGATCTGAAACTGTGTATTAAAGAAAATAAATTACAATCTATTTACTAACTTAATTATTCGAATAGTTCACCTCATATGTTCTTGGTTAATTACAGCCTTCTATACTGCTGTGTAATTGAAAAGATAAAGAAAAACAAATATCCAAAGTGTCTGAAATCACCATGTTATGGATTGGAAGCCTTTTGTACTCAAGACAGAGCAACCTGTTGCTTAATAGTTTTTTTTTATAAACAGCATGAGTTTATTACTGCAGACCCGGCTAGCAAGTGAGAAAGTTCTGAATTTGAAACTCTTGAGTGTCATGCTTCCTTCCAGAATTATTTAAATGGAGATTTGCTACAGTTTACAGTTTATAAACTAAATCCCAGGGAGTCATACCTAATCCTTATATTTTTTTCTCCTGTAGCTAGCAAACAAGTTTCAGTCGAGGTAATGTGGTTACAATCCATTTGTATATATTGTTTATCACAACAAATAGCATTTATAACAATGCACAGAGCAGGAAAAATACATTTTGCACTAGTTTTATATGTTTATTCTTCCTGAGACAGGGAGTCATTTACTCTGCCTTGCAGAACATTTAATCCTTTTTACCATTCAGATCCAATAGGATTTAAAGATGTACCACACCTCATGGGGCAGGGCCTGAGTGTATTCCAAGAAAAATCCCATCTTAACCAGCTTTACAGCCCCAGCACGGCTCCACTTCTGCAATGATTTTATCTGTTATTTTTAGAGCTGATAATTGTTTATTTTGACATACAATTTTTAACAACTGGCAAAGAAAACTGACAAGCGTATGAAATATTCTATTAAAAATTAGGAGAGGGATATGATTCCATTCTCTTGTTTTCTAACAGTGTAACAGAGTAGGACTGTTTTGTACAGAGGACAGTATTTCTTCACATTCATCAGCTCAAACTGTCAGAGCTATACATACATACATACATATATATATATATATATAATTTGCCCTTGGTGTACTTATTCCTTCTTCCTCTGCACATTAAATGCCTTGCAAGTTTTTAGGAGGCAGACATATTGGCAAAGGATATGGTGCTTTTCCTTTAGAACAACAAAACAAAACAAAACAAAAAAACAAACTAAACCAAAAAACAAACTACAAACCCCCAGCACCCAATTAAAAAAAAAATCCAATTTACCTGTGGGTTGTGGGTTTTACTGAATTTGATATGAGCCACCTACTGTGCACCTCCTGTTTCAAAGCTTTGGTATAGGTGTTAGTTAATTCTCCCTTTTGTGTGCAGTTTTAGACAATATTTTGTTTGAATTTGTTATTTAGTTTTGTATTCAGTTTTCTAAACCACAGCACTGTGTACATTTAATTTATCCTTATTTTAATGTTTAGTAGGCACAAGGCTGTCTCACAAGGAGGGGAAAGGAGGACAGCCAAAGTAGTTTTAGGTTCCCTTGTTGAACTGAACAACACACAAAGAAAAAAAGAACTAGGCTAAAATATGGAGAAAAAAATCAAAGTAAAAATCCTAGTGTAGCCTCAGTAATTCAGCAGGTGCTTAATTGCTTAAAAAGAATTAGGAGGTGACAGACAACAGGTTTATACTAGACTTTCTCAGCACGGTGCTGAATTTTGAAGAACACCTTGATCAAATCTCTTGTGTTGGGAAGGCCAGCATGAAAAGGGAGAGTGTTAAAATCTGAGCAGATGCCAAAAGAATCCATAAAGCCTACTCTTTCAAAAGGTACTTTGCCGTAGCAGGAGCATTCTGGTGCATCTCCAGCCCATAAAGATTATCCCATCACAGCCTGAGCAGTGTGAGGTCTGGACCTTGCCACATATTTGCTGCTGGGGAGGGATTTGTAAGAGGGGAGTATGAGGAAGGAGGGCAGGAAAAGGGATCTTCTCTCTGCCCACACACAATGGGCTCTCTCGTTTGTCTTAGAAAACCATACTGTGCTTGTACTAATCTCTAAAAGGCCAGGACTGGAAATCTAGAAGTGACATGTTTCCAGCCATCCACTGATTATTGCTAAACAGTTCATACAAAAGGGTTCAATACACACTGCTCACGTTACACTGTACTGAAATTCTTTCAGATTTAGAAGTATAAATCTGCTTCTTTGGAAAGAAAAAAAATCTGTTTGGCTAAGAAGACTTTTCATTCCTACCTTCCTGCTTTGTTTGCTCGTCACATTAAAATTACTATTTTTTTTTTACATTGAAAGCCAAAAACAAAGCATAAAAGATATTTACATAATACTTTACATAACAAGCTCCTTTTGAGAAATGAGAATATTAAAATTTCAAAAGTACAGTCACAGCAAGTGGTAGGCGAGCAACGAAGATAAATCAAATCCTATTTCTTGCCATGCTGTGAAAAGACGGCTGGCTTTTAATCATCATGATGTGCCATATGTAAATTCCATCAAAGAAGAAGTTTGGTAAATGTTATATTTCATAACCACGGGGAAGGAAGCTATTTATAAACATCAATTAAATGATATAATATAGTCTAAAGCCATTAATAATGAAACTATTAATCTAGGTAGACATTACTTTCATATGAAATAGTTTTTGAAATACACTTTTTCAAATGCATATTTAACTAAGAAAACATAACATTTTTTCTACTCAAGGTCATTGTAACTTGTCTCATATTTCCGGTGATATGAGTAAGTAAATTGTTCCAGAAAGGAAATAATACAAAAAGCACCCAAACCTAGAATCACTTTCTCAAAAAAAATCTGAGAATGTTTCAGTCAGCACCTATAATTTATATGTGGTCAGAAATCTACATATGTATGTATGAAGGTTAAATGCTAATTCATGTTGTGCTTTGCCACAGGAAACACTTGGAGATGAAAATTTCCATCAAAAGGAGATGGTAGTGAGGCCTAACACCATAAGACATCTATTTGCAAAGCTCCAAAAGGAATAAAGAACCCACCACAGCAACACTATTGCACTAAAATTGTACCTCAATCACATTAGAAGAATGCAAACTAATCTGAAAACATTGAAAATCATTATGTTTCAGGAAATACCTAGAAAAGCTGTTCACCTATGCCACAGTAACTAAAGTTTTGGCATAGAATAGTTTATCTGCTCTGTTTCAAACGAGGATGGTTAACTGAAACTTGGTCTTTAAGCTCTAAATGTGGAACTAACACTTAAAAATATGGTTTTCTCCCAGAGAAGATGCTGAATTCAACAGGTTTTAAACAGAATTCTACACCAGAGCATGAGGGATAGCTAATGACTGTTGGGAAAAGCCTTCCTGCAGTAATGGAACTGACAGGCTGCCCACTGGATGCCCCAGGGAAGACACGAGGTTACAACATTTTACTTTTCTATGTAATGAAGGCATGAAGGAATTTATTTCTTCTTAATAAGCATCAGGCTTCAGACACAAAATTTCTAAGAGACCAGAGGAAAGGATACACTTAAAAACCTGAACAAAACAAACAAACCCCAAACCAACCAACCCCTTCTGTCAAGCCCTCGCACTTTCCAGACATTCTGTACTTAATTTATATTTTCCTTCATCTACAAAAAAGTCAAATCTAGTTCACAGTCTCACCAGAAAATTAATAGAACCCCCCTGTTTGCTTTCTGTGACACAGGAACAAACGTTTTCAGTTACACATTTAAAACCAAAGGTTTTATTCTGATGAGTTTTGTGAAGGGAGTAAAATATCTCCATATTTTCAGCACGCTCAGCAGTGTCTGTGTGCATAAACTGAGACCTGTTATATCCTAAAATAAATTTAGGATAAACTTATTGCTTCACCTCTTTGTGATGTTTGTTGTTTTGTTATAACCGGTGTGTAGATTGAATGGCAGGTGACATTTCGTAAGATCTAAATAAGGTAGGAAATTATCCAAATTAATATATTCATTTTCCAAAGTATAATGAGTCATTTGCATATAAATTCAAGAGTCTTTAAATACACCATGAATTGCATTTCTTAAATTTTTTAACATATATATATATATATAATATATATTTAGGCATGCACACCTCCATTGCAGAGACAGCTTTTAAAATTCTGAAACTCTCATTAAAATATAAAGCAGTTTGGACTGTGGAAGTGATAATTCTTACCCCCTACATTCATCACAGTATGTAAGATACCACACTGCAACGTTCTCTAGGGGATCTTCGGAGCTGCTTATATGTCAGCTGCAAAGGCAGCCTCTGATCTGTCCTTCTAGAAAAGAAATATTCACTTACAATGCTCTAATTTTATTCCAAGGGCAAGGTCTGATTCTGTAAAAGGAGTTAGACAGATCCTTATTCATACATGGAATGCCATGGAGATCAATGAAAGCCTGGTGGAGGGGACAAGGTCTTACCCCTCTTGCTTTGCAGAACTACAGTCTGACTGAAATGTAAGGCAACCATGACATGGAGCTCCATACAGAAAAGAAAGAGGCAGCAAATTAACAGATCTACCAAGAACAAAGAATAAAACACTGTCCAGGCTGCATTAAAAAATACCATAGGAAAGTTGCACTTAAATATTAAGCATTAGGAGTTTCAGTGCTGCAGGCTAAGTCCTATTTAATGATTTTGCCAGTGTATGCAACAATACAGTGAAACAAAATAAGCTGGTTTTGTTGGTCAATAATTGAAAACCTTTTGTGTAAAATTGATTTACAGTGTAACAGGATTCACCTACTGAAATTTGCTCCTGTCTAAGAAAGGACAGCCTTTTATTTACGAACTAGAGAGAGCTAAAAACTTACTAAAGATGCAACATAAAGCTGAAAAATAGAAACTAACATATGGTATGAATTCACATAAATACAGGCATTTCAGCCAGCTGGAGCTGAGCTATAGTGCTAACTGCACAGGTTTGGCTTTGCACAGGGGATTCAAGAATTATTGGTATTTTAGTACACGTGCATATGGCCATTCATGCAGTACATGCACACCTTTTGTAAGCCAGAATTCTATTGTCAAAAAGAGAAAGAAAAGAGCTAAGAAATGCTACAGAGAGGTATAAAAATAATTATAATTTAAAAAAGGTAAGCTTTAGTTGGAAGAATAGTAGGCAGTGCCTAAAACCACAGGCTACCTGCAGGAAACCTGGACTTTCCACATCACTTGCAGGTCTTAAAAAACATTCCCTATTTTCTTCACAACTGCATGCACCACTTCTTGTGTGTACACCCCGTGTTGAGTCTGCTTAGAAGTAAGACCTGAGTCTATATAACAACTTGCCCCACTATTCCTCTGCTTAAAAAAAAAAGGAGTGAACCTCATTTCCCTCCTGGTGGAAGAAGAGGACTTTGGCCTTTAATTCCTATTTCTCCGTATGCCAGGGACACCACTGGTTTATTAGTATGAATACTCACCAAACTTACAGCATGAACATATTCTGCTTAAGGTTATGTATTTGACAACCTGTCAAACAAGGCAGAGGACTGGCAAACATGGAGTAAGCCCTACTCCATTCTATATTCCACGTGATCATACTGAAACATTACACAGACACACGTAGGCCAGTGCAGAAACGAATTACTTGGAATCCCCTATGTCAGCCTGCTGTTCTTTATAATTGTTCAGAACTTGGCTACATACACTGGGGAAGGCACTTGGAAGTTGAATTCCATGCTTGCTTCTCAATCAGTGCAAAGAGCAACAGATCCTCTCTCCAGAATGGTTACACGAATGGGACCAAAATCAGTCTCCCACGTAGAATTTTTTTCTAAGGGTACTTTATGGGTGTATGTCTAAGCATGTTTGTGTATGAGATTACCCAACAGCTAAAATAAACTTTGAAAACAGTAACTGAATGTACAAACATTTAAGAATTTGCTTATCCATTTGAGCCAGACTGCCAGTTAATGCCTGTGGTCTTAGAGACAATTTCTGCTTGGAGGGGAAGCCAAGGATAGAATCACTATTGCTTTGATACAGAATTCATTGTTATTTACAGGAAGCATATGAAAAACTCTTTTCTGAACACAACAGGAATCTTAGATTTGGTTTTGAGAAAGCATGACCATATCAGGAAATTAATCTGAAGAATTCTTTTAATCCACTTACAGTAACAAGTGTTTCTGTGACACTTTGCCACTCTTCTTTGCTAGGTCTTTTTCACTTCTTTCCCATAATTTACAAGTCTCTTTTAACATTTGCCTCTACATTTCCAAACCATCTCACTGTTACCTCCTATTATTTCAGCTATCTCCTCTACAGTAAAGATCAATTTAATTTCAGTTTTCTTTTCAATGAGAGATGACTGACTCTAGGAGGTATGAGGAACGTTTATTCTTTGCCTTTCTCATTACTACTTTCATCCTATTCCTACAAGTACACACAACTTTGCATACTGCTTGCTCTCACAGAGCTGTCCTTGAAGGCTTCAAATTCCTCTTTCATTTTTAAGCATCACTATTCCACGCCCTTGCGTCTGAAAGCAAAAATATTTCCTATTATGATTTTAATTCCTACAAGAGATATACAGCAACTCAAGTGTATCTCTATTAATCCAAGGAAAAAGACATTTGATGGAAAAGAAGTGAGTGCAAAGGGGGTGTCTGTGAAGAGACAGGGGGAGGAAAATAGTTACATGTCAGCACAACGGGAATAGAAGCTACAACTCTATTAAACTCTTAATAGAGGTATTTAAATTAAAATACCCCTTTGAGTGAAATTCTGCACTAATGTATGTTACCTTAGCCGTCCCCTGTCTCCTTTCTCTCATCCTACCAAAGAACCCCGGGAAACATTTTAACCTCCTGCAGTGTAGTCAGCAATCCATCCCACGACTGATTGCCCCACATCACCCACCCTGTGGGTCAGCAGCGTGCAGCAAAGGGAACGATGAAGCTCAAAATCTGCATTTGATAAGGAGACCAGGTAAAAGATTAGAGACAGATAAGGTGGATAATGGGCTCAGCTTCCGCCACCTGGTCTTGTGAACGTTCTCAAACTAAAATATTATTAAGAGCTCTTTTCCATTAATTAAATGGGAGCTGAGGGGATATATAACCTGTCGAGGTCTGAATAGCTCAACCTCCAACACTTTCTCGAACAGAAAAGCCTCCCTGAGAAAATGAGGTAAACATTCTTATTAAGCAGGCTCCTGTTTCCTTCTTCACCCCCCTTTCCCCCATGCCCTCAGAAGGAGCTCATAAGTATCACCCATTCTGGATACTTCAACAGGTAGTTTAGTCCGACAGTGAAAAACAAAGAGCCCTCAAAAACAAAAAAAACATTTATTTCCATCAGAGGACTTTTCACTGCAGGAGTCACTTTGTTTTACTGAACAGACACGCTAAATCTACTATTACAAAGTCACATCGTTTTTCCAGAGAACAAAGTTGCCGCTTAAGCTACACACACCTATGTTTCTTTGATTGCTCCGTTTTTCAGTTTGCTTTTATAATTAACACCTGCTGCCATCCTTAACAGAGAAACAAATGACTTAGTGAATGAGAGCTGAATGTTATAAAAAAGGCAAAGTATTCAGCTGTGCTAAAAATCAGTTCTTGAATGTACATTTTAACTTCAGAGCAGGAGAGTATCCAGCTTCTTACAGTACCAATTTTACAGGGTTAGGTTTGCCAAAGGAGCAGAGTCTGACCAATAAAACACAGATCAATGAATGTCTGCAGGTCCTCCTGCACCTGCCCATGGGCACTTCTTAGGCAATGAAAGAAAATGGCAGTAAAAGTAGAAAATAAAAAACTAATTTTCCTTGTAAACCACAAAAGTTCTACTACCAAAGCTAGGACTTGCAACGCATTAAATGCTCTGCATGGGAACAATTGATTTCTTCAGCGTCTCCAGAAATGGAAGGGTGTTCCTTAGGTCACGGATGGAAAGCAGCATCAACAAGTCCAGAAAGCAGAATGACAAAATACCTGACCTCTGTTAAAGCCAAACAAAGGTATTTACTAAAAAAGCCAGATTATCAGCCAACTCTTGAAGTTTTCACTGATTTCAGTAATGAAAAAAATTGCTTGCAGGAAACCTATGGTTGAAGCAAAGCTTGTTTCTATAAATGTGAGATGTACATTGTATTCAGGATACGTCACATTTTCACTTATTTTCAAGAGAAACAATTAAGGGAGTTTAATGAACATCACTCTACTTTTATCGGGCTTCAGCTCTGGGGAGGGTAGGGTGAGAATGTTTCACCACAGACACTTATCCACCAGGTAGTCAGTGGCAAATCCCAGTGAGTAGGATCTCTTAAGTTCTTTTCTTCAGAATTACATATCTGCAAACAAGAATGACCTAAATCCTTTACAGTTTCTCAGAAATTATAGCCTAGTTTTCATGTTAATATATGCTTACTTTGTAGTTGTCCACTATTGTAATAAACCACAAATTACAGGTAATAATCTCAACTGAGAAACACCACAAGATGCAGACAGCTTCCCAGTGAACACTGCAGTTTTATAATCTCATAGCATGTAACCACCTCTCTCACAGCTTATTGAGTAAAATACAATGAAGGAGCATCAGAAGAATCCTCTGTTTACTCCATCTTCAGGGCAACAAATTATAAACCTGTATTTCTGTCTACTGATGTTTGTAATACCTGACTTAATTTTAAATTAGAAGTTCAAAACATCAACAATACTGAGTGTGCAGTACGACAAATGATCCGCCCATTTTTATACAGACTGCTGGAATAAAAGTTGCTTCATCAGAATAGCTGTGACATGCCTTGTGCTGCCACTCATTCTCCAGCTTCATTTAAGCTGTGCCAATTGATAATAAATGAGATTTTGGCCTTCTGCACTGTTTATGATACGCACTTGGCAGAAGCAACAGCATTCCAAAAACTTACCCGGACTTTTTTGTAGAAATATACAAACGTATAAATTGGATAAAAAAAATAGTGTTTATGATTTTATATTGAATTGAGAGGACTTGCAAAGGTAAAAAAATTATCATTTATTACACTACTTAAACTGTGATTTTTTTTTTCTCTCAAAAACTTTTAAATGAAAAGGATTAACTTTTTAAAGAGCACCCCAAGGAACAACAGCTTTTTGTGCAATTTAAGTTGTGTGATACATATGACACAAAAGTAAGTGTGGATGACAGAGCAAATTATCATATTTTCATATGTATAGATCTCTTTAAAAAGAACATTATTCTTTTGACAGACTTGCATACTCGGGTCTCCTACTGTTCCCAAAGGCTCACTCCCTCTTCTAAGATAGCTGCAGATTTGGCAAATCCTCCAGCTTTTGGCAGAGGTTTATTTTCTCCTCCAAGGAAACTAAGGAGCTAAAAAACCAGAATAAATGGGAATCTGGGGGTCTCTGAGGAAAATCAGAGAGCAGTTCATGTCACAGGGAGTTGAGCACTCCTGGAAGACTGGGGTTGCAGAGGCACTGGTTTATAAACAGGCACGGGGCGAGTGCTGCTGCAGAGATGTTCTCCCACTGTGACTGTGGATCTGGCACCATCCTTGGCTTCCATCAACAAATTACGTGATTGCTGAGGACAGAAGTGCAAGGTACAGTGTGACACAACCACCCAGTGTATTTGGGACATTCCCAAATAGACTTCCCTGCATGTTCATGTATAAACTGACCACCGCTGAATGAAATACAGAGGACAGATGATGTCACATGAAGAACCTGCCTTAGTAATGGTAGTGGTTAACAGAATATGCTTTTTTGCAGCATCCTGCTTTTCAAATAAAACCATATATTAATGTCCTTTGAAATTCAGCATCACAAAAAGACAATCTGTATTTCTTTGTCTTCTGTAACTCTGGTTGTTTTTCATTGCTGATTCTTCCTACAGTTAAGTCTGAAAGTCAAGGCACTTTGCCAAAGTGCATATTACATCTGAATCAATTTAGATGCATATTCATTTTAAATAGAGCACCTGAGGTATTTTGGTGTACTATCTTTACACAGATTATTATTATTTGAATTCTTTATGTAACTGTTACAACATACTTAGAAAAGAATAAAAAAAAATGGGTCAAAACAAAGACTTTTCAAGTGGGGACAAATATGGATCTAATATCTCACTCAGGAGAAAACAAGTCATTTGGTTTCTGGCATAGGCCTTTTTTACTCATCTGGAAAATCAATTTTCAAAAATTAGTGTTAAAAATAACTAAATATCCAGATAATGACAGGTAATGACAAAGAGAAGGATCTTGATTACAGGGTTATATACCAGCCTTCTTTTAACTTTTTTTTGAATATCTCAAACTATGCTACTGTGTCTACTGTGAACACCTTTCAGCCTCTGATGGTTTGCATGGTAATCAAAACCTTTACTTCCCTTCTACCTGTTATTACTAAACTGGATCACAGCAAAATTAAAATGACAGGAAAAGACAGATTTAAGAATGCAATATGCAAACATCTGCCACACTCACGAAAGAACAGTGAGGGCCGCAGAACTAAAAAGGAAGAAATACAATTTTATGAGCTATCTCTGAAACAGGAGATATAAATTAAGGTTGTAGAGTTATAGGAAAAAAGATAAAACATAGATAATATACTTACAGACATATGAGCCAATGACTGTTATGTGAGGGGTATTATGTGAGTATGGACCCTCTAAAAACTCTCTGAAAACCCCACCTCATCACCTCTGGTGATTCAAGAAGTCTACTGTAAAAATGTAAACTTAAATAACTGGTGGTTGAATTTAAAATGTGGCAGGTCATTGCCAGACTCCCTCATCTCCCAAAGACTTCCCCTCTGGCAGGACAAGACGACACCTGCAAGGTGTTGGACTGAATGATCCCTGTGAGTCCCTTCCAGCTCAAGATATTCTATGGTTCTCTAATCTTATACTGACCTGCTGAAGCTCATGACTTACAGAGCAAAGGTTTTAATTCCATCCTCACTACCAGACTGTAACTCAGAGAAGCTCTTCAGAACACACCTCCGTCGATTCAGTGAACATCCAGACAGGCTGAAGTCTTCCATGACTTCAAGCAGTTACTTTAATGGGATTAAGTATATGCTAAAATGAATTCCTGCAGCAGGGCCTGCATGAAGAATGTAGAACACAACAGGAGAAACCTGGAGATTTCTTGAAGAGTTTTCCTTCACAAGCTTGATGTTGCCGCCGCGATGGAGTGAAAGGTAATTAGACTGATTAACTGAAAATCATTGAGGGGCTGTCATTGGCTCCTCTGTCAGTGCCAGGATCGTTCTGCTTTGCAAACACCAAAGAAGAATACTTAATGAAGAAAGGTGACTAGAGGGTGAAACTATTTCGGGATTTTTTCCACCATAACGTGGAACAGTTGCTATTAATTCCCAATGCATGTTTTTCATTTTAAGGAGTAGTTGCCACCTTCTAAGTTTCAATTCCTTGATATTTCGTATTTTGCCAGAACTGAACTTTTTTTAGAAGAATTCTTTCCAAAGATAAGCGAACAAATGAACAGCATTTCACAGAAGAGTTTTCAGCAGTGAGTCTTCCTGTGATTTTTAGAGTAGTACATAAGAGAAAAAAAAGAAAAAAGAAAAAAGAAAAAAGAAAAAAGAAAAAAGAAAAAAGAAAAAAGAAAAAAGAAAAAAGAAAGAAAAAAGAAAAAAGAAAAAAGAAAAAAGAAGAAAAAAAGAAAAATAATCCCTTTTACTTCTTCAAGTGGCAATATCAATCAATTAACTCATCAGATTTTCTTCTGAATATAAAAGAATTACTGGTAGGTTTTCTTGGAGCCTGATATATTTCTGGTCAATAAATGAAATATTTGGCGAATTTTTCAACAACAATAGCAAGAATATTCTGGGGAAAAAAAGCTCTGGGTATGTCGACTTATATACTCAAATATAAAATTAAAAAGTTATGGGTTGGGTGCCTTACAGCATTTAATTCACTAATTTGTTTGCAAGTGATTTTATTCTCCAATTCATCTTTCCCATGAGTAACAATAATTGTAAAGAAAAACATCCTTAGACAACACTGCTAAAATATTTTCTGTATTCATTTACAAATTATTTTTATTGATCTAAAACCAGAAATCCCAAATAATCACGGGAACCTCACTGAACTTGACTATCTCTAAGTGACTGTATCAAAACCTACTGCTACCAAGACTAAGCAGTTGAGATCTCACAAAAAAATAAAATAAAAGAATCCTTTGAGGGAATTGTTCTGAACTGTCTATTTATATTTAGGCATGAATTTAAGCTTCATTCATTATAAAGAGACATGAGCTTATTCCCTAAGTCTTCCTGCACTGTTTCATAAGAAGGCAGGCAAAACATTTGGTGGCAAGACAAAGAAGCCTAAGACAATTGTGGGTTAGCACTAATTGAATACAGAACAACTGCAAAACCAAAAAATAGCAGTATTTTCATTTAGCTAAAGAGTCTTCTTTTAACTTTCAGACACATAGGAATTTTTGGATTCCTGCCAAAGTTCTCACATTTATACCTCTGTCCAGTGCTACACATTTGGCAACAACTTCTGTAATAAGTCAGAAGAAGACAATAAATGTCAGTGCCCAAATGAGTCTTGTTGGTTTTTAAGAAATCTGTTAAGTGGGCAAAAGAAATCTAGACTTTCTCTTCCCCTACTTCAAAAGGACTTTGATAGGAGAAAAGAAGGCATCCCACAGAAAGAATTTCTCATCACTATTGTACAATTTTTAGACGGGAATGTTACATTATTGACTTACATGGCTGGAGTCAGCACGGATGGCTTTATGGGAACATCCACACAGGTAAATGAGTGTGTGGTGTCCAGGTGATTATGCCTTTTCAGATGTTAACCAGCAACAGAAGGTGCAGGCACAGACTTTTAACATGAGCAAACAAGCACCATCCCACCTTAGAGTGTTTGGCTTGAAGGGTTTCCTCAGAGATTTGTGCCTTCATTCCTCCTTTCACCTGGGTGGGACCACATAAGCAACGACCTGCTGTTCCACCCAGCAAGAACTAGAACACCCTGCAGTACTGCTCTTTTCTATACTGAACTTTGTCAAACCAAAGCTTAAAGAAAAATAAGAAAAAAAAAAAAAGAAAAAAGAAGGAAAAAAAACTCACCCCAAATACATTTTTTGCGACTGGGTGACAGCAATGGAATGAAAAATGAAAAAAAAAAAAACAAAAAAAACCAAAATGGAATTTTTGAATAGTCAAATCAAGGGGAACAAAAAGAGCACTGATGAAAAGTTGAATGACTCAGATGAAGAAAAATTAGTTGACTGTGTTCCACCAGAATTTGCTTTTTCATTTGAAACCCTATGATCTGGAAAGCAACATATTTGCATTTACTTTTTAATGCATTAATAGCAGCTTAATTTTGAAGGTTTCTTCTTAAATAATCTAGTTAAAAATTAATTGGCATTTGACTGATATAAAAACAGTTTTGATTTAACTTTCTAGCTATATTTCTACTAAACTTGTATGATTTAAAAAGTAATACATTTTCTTTAATTATTATCACAACAGTACAGTAGTTTTGCTGGCTTTTCTACTGAATAATTTGATCACTTATAGAAATGAGCTTTGCTTCAACTTGCTATTGATTTGTGTGTACATGCTTTAAGATTTTTAGGTCTTTCATTATAAGATAAATTATAATATAATAATGGGACCCATGTCCAGGACAATGCAATGTGGCATTGCTTTTGGAGGAAATCTGGACAAGGATTTTGGGTTACTATGCCAGCAATCTAAGGAGTAGACAGATAGTTTCAGATTACTGCCTGTCATAGCATATAAAGCCACAGCATAAGCAAATGTGCAACAAAGCCTCTGTGAAAAAAAAAAGATTTTAACTTTCATATTCTAATAATATAATTTGAATCAGAACTGCAGAAGATCCTATGTTGCCCAAGAGAAAGGATTAATTACGTATTAAAGCTACATAATAATTACTAAATATACTTTTGAAGGATATAATTAATTTTTTCTCATTGTACATGATATCATAAGCAATTTGGAACCTTGTTCTTCCTTTCTAATCATTCACCTATTGTAAGAAAATCTTAAATTTGTTGATCATTTTAAGAAACATGCACAGAAACTATCACACAAGAATGTTAAATTTGGAAAAGTGAAGTACAAAAAATAAATTCTTGCAGAAGGAACACCACGTTTTCTACATAACCTTTTATGTGATTCCACATGCATATTTAATACAAGTGCATGCTTTAACAATTTTATCTTAGTGTTTCTGCACAACTCCCTCTTCATTCATGACATTAGACTGTTTACAGAGGGGGGAAAATATCAGTGTGCTTTTAATCTGATAAATCTACTTACAGTAGTCCTGAGTTCCATTTAAGCTTTGCAGAGGCAAGAAATCTTATAGACTGAAGGCGTTCTGTTTTACTGGTGAAGTCAATTCTTACGTTTAAAGACATTTCCTAAACTAGGGATACAGCGTAAAAGGAAGGATTATCCATTATCCCTACCCATTTTTATCACAAAGAGACCATACCTCCATTCACAACAGGTGCAGAGACAAAGTTGCCCTAATGTAACCTCACATATAAAACTGCTGCTTATAATGGGGTTGTATGTAAAAATGATATGAAAACCCAAGAATCTCTGCAATCCATACAATAGTCGACAGCACATGCTGTTGTCACAACTTAAAAGTGATTGAAAATTGCCTTGGAAATTATGGCTAATGGATTATAATGGATTATAATAGCCTTTGTCACAAATTACCAAGAGTACTTTGGGTTAAGCATCATGTAGCTTTATATAACACGATACTGCATTAATGTGTTATTTCATCAAACTGCTCAGAAACCTCTATTAATCTTAATGGACTCCCCCAAAAATAGATCTCTTAAGAACTTTGATAACATCTCTTTCAATACAGGTGTGCTGGTTTTGGCTGGGATAGGGTTAATTTTCTTCACTGCAGCAGCACAGGGCTGTGTTTTGGATTTGTGCTGGAAACAGCGTGTTGATAATTCAGGGATGTTTTCCTGACTGCCCGAGCAGGGCTGGCACAGAGCCAAGGCCTTTTCTGCTTCTCATCCAACCCCAACAGCCAGTGGGCTGGGGAGGGGCACCAGGGGCTGGGAGAGGACACAGCCAGGACAGCTGACCCCCCAGGGACCACAGGGCTGTCCCATACCATATGGCATCATGCTCAGCATGCAGGGCTGGGGAAGGGTTTGACAGGGGGAAAAACCTGCTCTCGGTTATTTTCCTTTTATTTACAAGTTATGTGGATTATTATTATTATTATTATTATTATTATTTCAACTGTTAAACTGTTGTTATCTCCACCAATGAGTCTGGCTTTTGCCCTTTTTTATTCCCTCTGTTCATTCTGCTGGGAAGGACTGATGGAGTGGCTGGGTGGTGCTTAGTTGCTGGCTGGTGTTAAACCATGACAGAAGGTTTGACAGACCACTATTTAGCCCAAGAAGTTAGACCTTATTACATAAAATAAAGAGATACTTGACAGAGAAGCAGAGTTAATGTGAGTCAAAGAAAACCCCACATGAAGCCTGGACTGAGCTATCTACAGCCAAAGAAATTCTAGAGTTTCCTACTTCCTCACAGAACCCTAAGAAAGATAAAATTTTCAAAACAGGTATTGCAAACACACTGACCTCAAACCTCAGGGTGAAGATAGAGACAAGGAAAAGGAGCTGCTAAACTGCCTTTTATAAATTCCTAAGTTCTTTTTGGGCAAAACACAATCACGCAGAGTTATTAATTCTAAAAATTCTTCAGTTATTAAAAGACTCAAACAGAAACATAACTTCAGATGAAACAGCCACCAATATGCAAACAAACACCTACAGCTACCCTCATTTTTTTGTCTGTGCTTGTATGGAGAATTCTAACAGCATTCAGCAGATGTTGTCATTACATGGGACTCTCTTGACTGCTGTAGCAACAGAAACCAGGATTTGCATCCAGGATGCCACTCCTTGAAAGAAGGAAATGGTATTTACAAGTGGACCTGTTTACAGCAAGAAATATGGGATACTTGCTCTGCAAACATATTTAAGAGCATTGCATTGTACTGTATTCTGGTTTTAATATTCTTGCTAGAAAAAGAGCATTTTTTTACCAAAAACTTTCCTTTGACTACAGAAATGCTTGATATCACCCCCATTTTATTTATCTTAAATAAAATATGTGCTATCACGTATTTATAGCAGGAAACGGTGACTGTCTTAAAATTACCTTAGTCTAGACTACTCGCTAGCACCTATACATGCAAAATCAACTAAGTGATGGATTTCAGCACTCTCATTAAAACTCTTCATATGGTGTGAAAGGGAAAAACAGCGACAAACTTTGGGAACGTCTTGTAGTTCTGAGAAGATGCTTGTTTAGGCAGTTTCATTCATTCACCAGGAAGAGAAAAGAATGGCTACTAGGGGCAGGGAGAGATGGAAAAAAAAAAAAGAAGACAAAAGCATGAATTTCCCTCCAGTCAGAAGAATTTGGGGAATAAATCAGAAACTGTTCCAGCTGCCATCCTCATCAAACTTTATGATGTTTTACACAATATGCAGGTATCGATTTGACCAGAGAGAGACAATTCACGGCTTCAAAACCTGCACTGCAACTTTACTACCATTCATCTGCTACAGGTAAGATTAAAACAAATAGCATATTACACTTAAAGGAGGAGCATCTGCTGGAAGTACACTGCAGAACAACAGATGTTGCCACATCAAATAACCATCAATCTTACGCTGATCCAATGGCACTGGCGAGGCACTCAAAATGCAGCTGGGCAAGGAAAGGCTCGCCCATCCCAGTGTTATTCACAGAAGAACTCTGGGTGATTTAGCAAAATAATATTGAAATCTCCGCACATCTCACCCAAACCTTACCTTTATAAAGCCATTTAGATTCAGCACAGCATTCTGTCTAGCAGTAAAGGATTTACGCTGTTTGCTTGCCTTTGTGTACCTGTAGGATTTTATCCCAGTATCCAACAGTCCAGATACCGGCACAAAAAATGTCAGTTGCTCAAATGTGAATACAACACTATTAAGGACACACCAGTCATTATAAAGCCATTATAAAGTAGTATTTTAAAGGCAAGATGCAATAAATGAAAGAAAGACTTCTGTAACTGTTCTGACTGTTTGCAAGATGCTACACATTACTCTTGCTGGAAAACTACCATATCAAGGACCAGAAAAGTACAGATTATTTTTGAGAGGGAAAACACAGAACAGTTTTAATTAAATTTTGCAGGAAAACCTTAGAAAGGTGGAGATGATAGACATTCTAGTACTGAATCTTGTCTGAAACTACTTAGCTCATGGAATCCATTCTATTTTGCTTCAATAATCACGCTGATAAATGAGGTCCGGTTGTCTACTCAAATACAAGACTCTTACAGAAGTTACATCTGCAAATCTTGACTAACGCCAAGGACGTGAAAGGAAAAGAGTATTTTTGTTAGTTTGTTTTTAAAGTTGCCCATATTGAGTATTAACTTATAATCAAAGAAAAAAAATCAAGTTGGATGAAGAGCTGTTTTAGCACAGAAAACCCTAATGGACACAAGAAACAACCTTAAGATTTTTTTTTTTTTTTTTGAGACTTAATAGGTTATAACCTGTACTGATGTAAATAATTTGGCATTTCAGAATCTTTCTACTTTAATCTTAATATTGAGAACTACATATGCAGCTCCATACTTTCTTACCATTTGCATCAAACTGTTTTTATTTCTTCCTGTTTTCCTTCATTTACTAAATCACCTCACAGAGTGACTAAGACAAGTGTTGCCTTAGTCTTTGCAAACATACAGACATACAAAATACATCCAGTATGGTAACAACACGATTTAAATAGTTTTCACACAAGAAAAGTAGAACATAACCCAGTGAGACCATTGCACAGAACATAACTTTTTCTATCATATTTTCAAGGTTTGCTAAAGATTTGCTAAAGTTGGCTACTTTTCCTTCGGAAATCAAAGGTTTTACTGATTCAGACACTTTCCATATGCAAGATAATCTGATATTCACATACATACATACACAATTACAGTCCCATCACAGGCTTCAGATACCTGAAATCTGTTACCTTGATGTAGCTGGATTAGAGCGAGAAACCTGATATTCTCTTACCTAGAACACAAAAGAGAAATTGTTTTAGATTAATTCATAGTGTTGTTCAAGTTGTATATTTTGCAAATTAAAGAAGACTGAACTACATAAAACCAACAAATTAGGTTTAGGCTATTGAATTGCAAAATGGTCTTCAGTATTAAATCAATCCAGGGGATTTGACAACATCCTCTATCATAGCTTTATCATTTTATCTCCTTGGATGAATATAAATGGAATCTTTTTTTTATCAAGTAAGATCATAACTTGCAACAAAAATCCAAGTCCCATGTTTGTCTATATCTTGGTATGACTCAGGTTCCCATCTTTCAAAGGCAGTTTTTATACACCTCACCCTACACTGATTTTTTGTTTCTAAGGACGCTACCCAAGCACTTAGGTGTTATTTCATCTTACACTTTCTTTTCCAACAGCCAGCCAACAAATGTACCATGAGCTTTTGTCAGCAGCACCTTAAAGCTCAAGGAAGGTCTGAAGAAGTAGTGGCACCTTCTCTTTATGAAGTGTATAAACTAAGAAATAAGTATGTTTTCAAACCACCTACCCTTTAAATGGTATACATCCTCTTAAGCAAAGTAACTAATGATGCCAGCAATAGAGCAGTTACAAGTTCTTCCAGTTGCTTGTTGAAGAATATCTATCTATCTCTATATATGGATGCTGAAAGTTTGTTCCCACAAGCTGTTTATTAACACTTGTGTGGATTACTGGGGCCTCAGCCACAACTACAATTGTTCACTTTTCACCAGGTTCACCTTATGAGAAAAGTGAAACAAAGCATCCCATAATATAGAGCTGCAGCCATAAACCATCAGGTCTCACTGTGCTATAAACTACATTTTTAGGTGAGGGGGATTGTAAAACATAAAAAACCCCATAAAGCACTATCATATTTATAATTTTGCATCAACTTCAAGAAATCCTACCGAAGTTTTAAATTTAGTTTACCTTCTTATGAGCAACACAGCAAGAATGAACAGATAGATAGCCAACTTAGTATTGTCTTCAACATGCAAATGCTTAGAGATAAGCTGAAATCCACCAGTACAATATCTCTTTCAGGTCTGTTGTGGTCTGCCAGGAAAACTACTTCAACATTTTTCTTTTCATTCCCATTGCCATTACCCTTCCATCTAAACTAGCTTCAGTGACACAGTGAAATCCTGTCCACACACGACTGCCTTGCTGGTGATTTTCAGTTCTGATCACCTCTCTCCTTCTGCAGTGTCTCTGCCTTGTTAAAGGTATCCACATGTTTTAACAAGCTACCATTTATCACAGGAGGCACAAAATGTTGACCAACTGCTTGGTCTGAGGGCTTTTAATCCTTCCCTGTCCAACAGCACATGGCAGAAGTGTCCTTAACTACACTGTGAAATTATCACTACCTCTTATTCAAACAAGCACTGTCATGTTTTAAGACCATGTTGAGAGTGTGGATACTAAATGAACTCGGACACAAAACCACTTTAATCACCGATGTGTGTGCAGTTCTATAAATTACACAACCTGCATGCACCACAGGAGAGATGGCACAGCTTGGGGGGGAAGGGTGAGTGAGCCAGCTCAGAGGCTCTGGCTCTGCTGGCTTTAGACAGCCCAGGGGTAGGACCACTAGGTCCCCTGGATGCATCCTTCAGGTCCTCTCTTCTTGAAACTTTTGGGTTCTCTCTCGTTTACCCTGTGAGTCTCTCGTACAACCAAAACCGTGTATCTGCTTATTTCTTTCTCCCCACAGGTGCTACAGTTTCTTCATGCTCTGTTTACGTAGCCATGCACTGACCCAACACTGCTTTGTGACATTCCCCACTCTAGACTTCAAACCATTTAAACTCGAACACAGTTTTTGGTTTTCTTCTTAAACTGGATCATTTAGACAGATCTGGGTTAGTTTCTGGTAACAGCAATGCTTGAAACGACACAACAGAGATTGTGATAACTCTCACTAGGGAAAGGAAACTAGTTTTGCTGGCAGAGGATCCCAACCTTTCCTTTAACCTAGTTCTGTTTATCCATTAGGCAACCTAACTGATTTTCTCAGTGAATGGCCACGGGACAGGAAAGCTAACATTTTTTTCTCCGTTACTGAAACCTATGGAACAGAACTCTCTTTAAAATTATTTTTTTTCCCTGATCCCTTTGTGAAGTTCGTAATTTTTTAGCAACTAACTTAGCTTAGATTTTCCTTGGTAATTGTTACTCGGGATGAGTGATGGTTGTGGAGGGGGAGAGGAGAAAGGGAAAAAAAAAAAGGAAACATTACCAATGGTAAATGGTTTCTTGTGTTTGTTTCTCAGATTTTATTCTAGAAAAAAGCTGCTTGGCTTCATCCCCACAACTTCCAATAAGGGTTTTATTACTCTTGAAGAAATACAGAATATTCTGGCAAGAATACCAACTATTAGGGTTTTTTAAACAACAAAGTATTTAAATTTTAAATTTTAAATGTCAATGTTTTATTTAGAGGTTGCTAAATACCTTGCAGAAGGGTGTAAAAGCGCTATAATCTGAAAATATTTCAAGATAAAAATTTGGGCTTCCATCCAGACAAGCCAAGCAGGCTTTGAGAAGGGGAGACTTTGCCAAATGGACGTCCTGCTACTGCAACTGTTGTGATAGTTCTACACATCTTCCCTACTCAGTGGTCATGACATTTGTCTAAGACAAAAAAAGAGGAGCTCAGAGACAGACTCTTTCTGTTGCATCCTTCCACCCCTTTAAACTCCTCTTATCAAACAGCAGAATAAAAAATACATTTCTGTTAGGATTTATATGTATTATTCTGTTTGTTTTTTTTTTAATGACTGCCAAAACTGCAGCCATCAGCACTGTTCTGTGTCGCGTGAGAGAAAGTTTAAAATGGTGTTTGGAAAAGAGTAACAAATTCTAGGAGCATATACGGGGATTTATTGCTTCCATCTGAAACACCAAAACAACACCTGTAAGTTTTAGTAGCCAGGACATGTTTTATAGAAAGAAAGAAAATAAAAAAAGAAAACAAGCATGGAATAGAGTATTATACCCTGTATTTTCAGCTGTAAAACTGAGCAGTAGATGTTGGTGAGCAACAAGCAATTTCGATTTAATAATTAGTAAAAGAAGTACTTTAGTGTGGGATAGCAAAATGGCACTGACATTCTCTGATCTGACACAGTCAAAGGGAACAAAAAAATTAGACCAAGGGAGAATTCTGTGGGACATAGACTTAAGAAACAGGAAATGGCACAAGGAAAAAGCATCACTGGCGACTTTTATAAAGCTTTAGAGTTCACTTCCAAAGGATTTAAAGAGATCAGAGCCTCACAACTGAGGTGTAAATTGGAAGTTATAGGTTTTACGACCAATGATCCAAGAATAAGTCAAGTTCAACAAATATCTGACCAGTCAGCAATCAACAGCAATCCTTATGGCATGGCACAGTATAAATTATTAGCCTTGAATAAACAGATACACTGTTCTTAAAACCCAGTTGGGAAATCCATTATAAAATAATCCACAGTAACAAAAAAAACCCCATGATTTTTAGTTGTGGTCACTACTGATGAATCAAACTACTGAATTACCATCCCTTGAGACAAATTACTTATTTGAAATCTTAGAACTAGCAGTTTTATATACTCAATCTTGGCAACCTCCTTGTTAATTTCTCACTATAGGTTAATCCTTTGAGCTCAAACCCAAAATACAAAAAAAATTAAATATTTTCATCTTCACCACAGTTCTGTAGACTGCACAGGGTACAAGACTTGCTCACAGCTCTCAGGGTAATCAGGCCTGCTTGCATCCTATGAATTCTCCTTGAGCTCGACTTTGAGCTGACTTTGAAGTCTATGAGCTGAAAAGCAGCTAAATTTAGCAGAACAAAACAAGCAAATGACAGCTAGAGAAGCATTAGACCCAAGTCTATCCATTCAATTAACTTGCAGTTTTACCCACTCTTCTGTTTAACTGCTTTGACAGAAGTACCATATGATTCAATCTATCTGATGCACAACAATAAGATAAATACCTGAAATAAAGACAAAATAGCTAATTCAGTACAACAAGACCCAGTAAAAAATAAACTCTCATTCAAATTATTGCCATTTTAGTTGACTTTTAAATGTATGCATTTCGTCCTTACAGGCAATTTTAAGTTTTGTTATTTTAAAAAGAAAGAAATGAAATAAAACTCAAAGAGGCAGTAGAATATTCAAGAACTGAGATAAGGAGCAAATGTACAACTTATAGAAGCCTTCAAGGGAAAAAGGCATAGGAAACTCACAGGAAACTGGTAGTTCTTTTGTTTCTTTATCCTACCTGATAGAATTCCTCAACCCAAATAACACATGAACCCCATTAAGATATGAAATCAGTCCTAAATAGGATAAACTCAATTACTTCAAAGAACCCCCACCTGTCTTCTCAATCTTTCAATCCCACTTTCCACTTTAAATGTTGCTTGAGATACAGGTGGAGCAAATAAGAACACAAATCAAAGATTGATGTGGAAACTACAGAATCCTTTTATTTTCAGACAGATTTTTTTTTTCATTATTATGAAGACGTAAGTTCTCAGTACAGAGCCACTGTAACTGAACTTTTCTAACAAATGACTGTGAGACCCCCCTTCTCACTTCACAGGTGAGAGCAGAAGCAGGAAGACGAAACGTGTTGGGTAAGTTTAAAGACAATGATAATAATCCTTCAGGAGTATGTTTATATAGAAGAGTGCTGGTCGCTCTTGAATGCTCTACAGACAAACACACTTTGCTCTTCGCCTTCTTTGGTTTTTTTTCTCCAGAAAGATGGAGCACGTTGTTTATACAGGGTGCACTGTAAATTTACCCAGGCCAGGGGGACCCTACAGCCCGACTTCTGCAGCTGTGTTACCACTGTCAGGGTGAACCTACTCCCTGTGTCTGGTTTGCCTCTCTCTGTGGTGAAGACAAAACACCACCAAAAAAGCGATTTGCATCATCACTGTGCATCTGCTTTAGTAAACACTTTCTACTCCTGTCCCCACAGAGTTCCCTGTTGTTGTAGAGAGATTCTTCCAGCAACGAAGCTAGCTTAGTAAAAAATACAGCTTGTCACTTCCTGAAAACCAGATGTGAGGTATGTTAGTTTTTTATCCTAGTTGATGTGTCCACATACACTGCACTTCCAACACAAAAACTACTGAGCTTGAGCTAGAGAATTTCCAACAAACCCATCGAAGTGCTAATTTTCTCAGAGGCATTATATCCATACCAGGTCTGGACAGATACTTATGGCGATAATAAAATATGTCTTTTGACCCAAATACAGTCCCACTCCTGTTGTCTAAATTACAGAAACACCAGGACAATTCAAAGAAAACAATGAGAAAAATTGTGTTATATCAGCAATCTTACTCTCAAAATAGCTGACTACACATTCCATTAACTTTATTTATTTTAATGTGATCGAGGTCATTAAAGTTTGCTGAGCACTTCACGTACACAGTATTACAAAGCACATGCAATAACCAAGTCTTGTTTTCCACAATTTAAATGTAAGCGTTAACAGAAGTAATTCTTCTTTAGAAAATGATTTTCTGACGAGTTTTGAAAGCTTGGATGCAGACGTACTTATCTGTCCTCTAAAGCCAAGATAAACAACAGCACAAGCTTTTTTTTTTGCATGCATGGTTGCTTTTCAAATCGTGCCTTGAGACAAACTAATAATTATATATAACTAGGAACATAGGAAAATGTCCCTGATTCACACTACTGACAGGAAAACCACTGCCAATGCCTAAATCAGAGGAAGAGCAAAAATACACTAAGAACACCGCAAACAGCACAGATATATGCATCACAAAAATTGGTTTGTACCTACACTTTTCCTTCAGTCTAACTTCCATTACTTAGAGCAATAATTCACTAGTGTATTAACCTGCTTACTATGTCACAGTCTTGTAACAAGTGTTAGTAGTTACCAGAACCACGTATTCTTTGCTTAAGGACTAAACAAACAAAAAAATTAGCTGGCAGTGTTTTAAATGCCTATGTCAAGTTTTAAAAAAAATAGCGAGGTTAAACTAAAACATCTAATTTGTCTGAAATACTGAGATTTTTCTCCATCTTAATTTCACAGTTGTTCTATTACGTAGATTTTATGTCCTGACAGACAGGCTTGTAGCCTTGTCTCTCGAAGCCTTGAAGGATCAGATGTAGACTCCCAAATGTAATTTTGGGGTAACAACCTAATTTACACCTTTACAGATATCAAAAGCTTATCTGTTAATTCCAAATTCTGGAGTAGGATTTCCATTACTTTCATACTTAAATTATAAGGTAGGCTCTCCTACAGGTTAGGAGAGCTCCGATATTCTGGGTAAGTAATCACATATTAGGTCCTATGTCACGAGTTTCTTTTGAAATTATGTGGAAATTAAAACAGTGATAATTATCGTGTGTCACATACCGTTTCAAAAAACTGCAACAAGTTATTTTAATAAATAGCAGCTACAAAGTCTGAATATTATTCTGCATTACACACTATACTTTACATTTAATGTAAATGTAAACACTTGGAAAATAATAAGAGGGAAATATGTGTGTGCCAGATATAGGCCTGGATTAAGATGCTATATCAAGACAAAAAAAACCCAAAAAAAACCACAGAGATGCAGTGGTAGGATGACCTTGGCTGGCTGCCAGACACCCACCCAGCTGCTCTCTCTCCCCTTTGGCAACAGGACAAGTAAGATGACAATGCTCTTTTTTTTTTTTTTTCTTGTAGCCACAAACAAAATAAGCTCGACTTGGGAAAAATTAATTTAATTTGTTGCCAGGTAAGACAGAGTTGGATGGTGAGAAACAAAAACAAAAAACCAAAACACTTTCACTTCTTCAACCCCAAATCCTCTGTATCCCTCTGTACCTGAGCAGAGGAATGAGGGCAAGGGGCAGCTCTGGCTGCTCCTCACAGAGGGCACCCGGCAGCCCCCGCCAGACCTTGGGCACCTGTACCCTGTGTATGTATGTGTATGTGAAATTTCTATCAATAATACTAAACAGATAAAGGAAGAACTAACACTATGGGGGACATAAGAAGTGTTTTGTTATTGACATACACAGTAATTGATTAGGTTTCTCAGCTTCTGTTGCTAGAAATTCTGATGTATTCCACTTAGGATTACTAGTTAGCTTTCATTTCCTTTCAACTTTTGCCTCTGGATAAGCTCAACTATTCCCAAGAAGAAACACTGATCAAGTACATTTGTCATGCGAACAACTATAATAAGGTAATTCATCATAGTCTGTCAGACTCTTATTCCAGGAAGACTGCTGCATTTTTATCCTTACTTAAAAATCTGCTGTCACTCCTGCTGGAAATTTTGGTAGACACTTTGGACATGTTTAAAAGCCCTTCCAAACTGATAGTGGCAGATAATTAAGTTATCACCTATCAAAGTCTTTTTTCACTCTCTGCAATGTTTATGACATCATGAACCTTTCTGTCTGGTTTAATCTGACCTGTTCAGAACGTGTGATCCCTTGTTCCTTTTCCCTTTTCCTTTCCTAATGGTAGCTAGTGACCAATGTAATTCACTACAACAAATGAAGCTCTTCTGGAGAGCCTAATTGAGCAATTCTGTTTTCTTTTCAAGGTCTGAACTCAACCACATCCCACAACCTATTCTTCAGCACTGCAGTGGCAAAAGATTTACTTGAAGGCAAAGCAAGCTAGATTTTAGGTTTCCAAAGGGAAGAAGAATAAACCAACACTGGCTCAGAGTTGTGCGTGGGTGAAAGTGGGAGTTGTTATTTAGGCTGTCAGTAATGCTTAATGTTTTTGTATATTCTCTAGTCAAAGCTGAATATTTTTATTTGTTTGTTTTTGCAAGCTTGGTACTTCACCTGCATGTTAGGTGCAAAATTTCATGTACTCTTCTTATATTTTTTTCTTACATTTCTCTTACAGTGTTCCGTGGATATAAATATTCTCTTTCCAAAAAATTCTGCTTTTTGTCACAAAAAAAATAGGGCATGAAGTTTTAGCGCCGGTGAACAACCTCACAAATGGAAATGCACTGAAGAAAAAAAATACTGAGAAAATAAACTCAGTCTTGCAGATCTATTGCTTCACATGCGAACACAAAAAGGGGGCATAGTTTTAATCCTTGCACCTTGTCCCTTTTATCTGTGGCCCTTTTATCTGTGGCTTTTCACCATAGCAATGCAAGCCTAATGACAAAGTGATCTTAAAAGCTGGGCTCGATTTCCACTTCAGTCATGGCTGTCAAAAAGGTAGGGAGAGAAGTTAGATCTGATAAGCAAAATTAAAAGTAACATCAGTTAAACCCACCAGCAGATACACAAGGTAGATTGCTGGCAATGCCATGCAATCTGTGTGCACTTGGTTTATTAACAGCATTTCATTTAGGAAAGACGAAGCAGAGTGACATAAGATTTATCCTGAAGCAAGGCTTCATCGAGTGTGAAAGATGAGGATTCACCACCAGAAGATAAATGAGCACTATTCCTAATACTGTGGAAAAGGGAAGGAGCTCTGATAGCTCTAGGTGAAGCAAGGACCATTCTTAATGCTTACTTCACTTCTAGTAATAGTCTTTGATAAAAATGACATATATTACAAATAAGAGGTCTAAGTATGCAAGGAGCCAAGTCAGTAATATTTCGGTCTGCAAAATACCACCTTCCAAGCACTGTTTGTATTTGTCTCATATGGAAGAGATAGAAGGAATTTTAAAAAGACAGAAATAGACTCATACACTCAAAGATTCTCATGCATTCGGAATTAAGAACATTTGTAACCATCTCACACTTGGATTTAGAGTTTCTACAGTTTGGTCCCTGAGAAGGGAGATTCAGGAGCTAAAGTAAACATTATTTTTAGAACCAATATTTAAGTAGTATCATGCTCAGCTCTTTTTCCTAGTCTTTTCACTTCAGCTAAAAAGCTACAGAAACAAGATTTCCAGTGAAGATCCTGAAACAATTACACACGGATGAAAACGGCTCATATTGCTGACATTAATTCCAAATCAATCTAACTGCACCCCCCAGCACTTACAATTGGAGGGGCACACTTTTTGCCTCAGACTATCAGCAGAACTTGGTAGTTTTGGCCATATATTTTGCCTCATCCGGTTTCATTTCCTTCTGAAGCAGTGCCAAAAGGCGAGAAGAACTAACAGACCTCTTGGTTAGAATTTCTCTGCTTAAGGAACCCCGAGCTGAGGCAGATCTGCCCCATCAGCCAGTGTCATTAGGTGCTCTTCACAGTAAGAGCTGCTTATCAGACAGCTGCTTCTGTCTGATGTATACACTGTGTAGATCACTTAGGAGCAGTGCTGTGACTGTGTAATTGTCCTACTCTCATGCTAAGGTTTCCCCTTCCACCACCACCCATGTTCTCCCACCACAAGCTCCACAGCTGGATCTCTGCTTGCCCACACTGTGGCTCCAGGGTTGAAGCAAACAGATGTGCCAGGCAAGCAGATGTTCTAAAACCCTTGGCTGTAAATTGTAGCTCTTCCCTGTCCGCTGACCAAACACAGCCCCTGAATGTGTGTAAATGGCCTTTCCCCAGCATATGCACCTAAAAATGGCAGAACCGCTCATTTTCAATTCATAGGGGGTTTTTTTTGGTTGTTTTTATTGATCTAGTTGCCCCTATCAGTCACAACTCGCCTGAGCTACAAGCAGGGCTAAGAAACTGAAACCTTTCCCTGAAATTACGGATTCAGAGACTAAAAAAGAAGAGCTGAGTGCTCATATTCCACTTGAAGACAATATCTTATTCTAATGTCTTCGTATGCTGAACAGAAAATCTGGTGCCTGCTCTGCTGCAACTATTTGGTATTTGGAAAAACCTTATTACTCATATGGCTGTTATGAAAATCTGCCAAGAATGCAATGAAGGTAAAGCTGATGGAGTACATACAATGAGTCAGAATCGCAAACAATCCCAATTGTTTTAAAATAACATTAAATTTTGATCCAGAAGCCATATCAATGTTACAGCATAGAGAAGCATAGTTCTTATTGCCAAAGGGACCTGGGGACCATTACAACAAATTTCAGGATGCTGGATTTTAAACTGGAGGCACTCCTATCACAAAACAATCATTCTATCCAGGGAGTTATAAAGACAGCCTAAGCAATGCAAGGCCATAAAATGTTTGACCTCTTCCCCATAAGCCGATAAATCAGGGTGCCAAAGAAGCACAACACCATCCAGCTAATGAAACCATAAGGCTGGTGAGAAGGCGTCAAAATTCAACTGGGAAGCATTTCATTTCAGATTTCCAGGGGGAATTCTTGATACCAGATAGACTGAATTTCTACTCAACGTTTCTGTGTGTGTGTGGCCATCGTTAGTTTTAATTATTTCTGACATTTTGTCTATCACACTGGATCCTTGGAGAAAAGTAATGAGTCTCCTCATGTGAAAGGTGAAAAGAATGAAGACCATATTAAGATCCTAGAAATAATTAAACCACATGATCTTAGAACTATAAACCCCATAAAGGATCCCATTAAACCACTTGGAACTACCAGTGTGACTACAGAAACCTCCTCATTAGCTATAAAAGCCAACTAGCAATATCTTAATTCCGGCATTTCAGTTTCATTAGTTGATCGTGTATGCTTGTTTCAGATTTAATATCAGCAATTGTCAATTGTCTGATAACAATGAGCATGTCAGGAACAGACAATTAATGAGGGCTATTTACCTGAGGAGCTGAGCCCAGTCATTTTTAACTGTTTCTTTTTGAGTGGTCGGGAAAGTAGTTTGTTAAAGTTATCTTTAACCTTTTCCTGAAGGTCATGTTTGTACTGCAATGAAACTTACTCAGCTTTTTGGAAAGAATACACCAATCAGTTCAAATCAAAAGCTCTGGAAAGTACAAATTACATTCTCTCTCTTCCCAGCTTACTGAGAGAAACACTGTGTGATAGTCTTGAGCAAAATTAAGCAGTCTAACAGTCTGTATTTTCTTATCTTAATAGAATTTTACAACGGCAATGAATGCTTCAGAAATACTACTAAGGAGAAAAGCTAATTGGCAGAAGATTATAAATTATATTTCCATATTCAACCAAATAAGGACAAGATAATTTATTATTATATTCAAAACTGTAACTCTATGGGTAGAGGCAGAATACTTCAAAAAATAATTTAAAATACTTTCTTCTGAACAATATTGTTTTATGAAGTATTAATGTATCAATACATTCCATAAAAAAACACTTATACATTAAAATAGTCTATTTTCTCCCTATTTCTACACATAGTGCATTTACTAAGCAATGTTGTCGATATATGCACCCGTCTATATATGTAAAGTAGCCTAGAATAAATAAATATGTTCTCAAATTTCTATTTTATGAAGTGAGTTGTCTGCCTTCTGCTGGCAATGATCATAGAGTGCTTCTTTTCTAAGGTGCATAAACACACATCTAAATGTAACACCTTAAGCAGTTCCACTGGCTGGCAAATCAAGTTGATTGTACAAGTCTTAAATGATGAGTCTGATTACTCCAATCTTGTCCCAGAAATGATAAAAGATGGGCAAGAAATAAAATGTTACAGTAAACACCATCATATTTCTAGATGACAAAAGCTTCAGAATCCCAAGAGTGCCGAGTTCCATTTTCCTTGATCTTTTACCACCTTTTACATTCCTAAGTTTCTTTAGCGGAACTCCTGTGGCTCTTTGTGTCAGAAGAATATATTAAGCAAATTAATTGCTTACGTTTCTCCTGGGGCCACCAGTTACACCACACATTAAAAAGGGGTGATTGTGTTGCCACTTTGTTATTGCCAGACTTTGAATGAAGTGTTATTTGACATATGCTTCCATAACTGTTTGTTAAAACGAATTACAGTAACAGCCAGTGAAATACAGGCGGTAGCACAGTGGTGACTTCATGGGCTATTTGTCACTGCAGCTCTCTTATTGGTGCTTAGAACTGCTGATATAAATTTTTGAGATAAACTTTACTACAGCTTTCAGACATAATAGACAACTTGTCATCCAATTTGGATGAGCAATTAATGCAATACAGACAAACAGGAATTAAAACTCCAAGGTATTTTATATCTTCTTATCTTCTTATTCCCTTCAGTTGTCAATGGACGCTTGACCTAAACATTTAGAAACAGTTATTTAGCCAATACTGGAAGCAGTTTATAGTAACCTATACAGTCCATAACTATGGAAATCAATCCATCAATCAGAGGAGTTATTCTGCAAATTTTCAAGTAGAGGGCCAGCAGGGAACTGTAGAGTAATTTTACTACAAAACCAGAAATGCACAAAAGGCTTGGGCCAGTATAAACAGTTCTGACTATGAAAAAAACACACCATATATTTTTGTCTAGACAAGTTCAGCAGAAGAGCCAAGAGTTCAGCAGTAAGTTCTGAGCACACAAGCACAAAAATCTGATGTTTATACTAAAATGCATCTGTTTCCTTCCAGTAGTCTTGGAGTATAACAAAAAAGACATATATATAAAAATGAAAGATCAGCAAACAGGAAGGAAATAAACCATTGAGAATATATCTGAATTTAATATCATATCTAGTAATTACTACAGCACTTATCAAATACTGTTAGAGTAGTACAGTCATGAGCCATAATTTTGCAAAATTTCCCTTTCAAGATCTTTATTGCAACTAAAGACAAAATCTTACTTACTTCACACTGACACAATCTCATCTTCTGGGATAGCAAGCACATTCTTTGTTGCACTAACCTCATACTTACACAGCTCCTAAATTTCACCCTGAAGAAAGAAGGAGCACCTATTTCAAGACTTATAGGTACTGCTGCCACTGAATGTGCTGGTGGTGGCATAGGATATTTATTACAATGTCTCTCATCATATATAAGTGCCAAACAATCGGTATTTTTATCATCTGCAGTTGTTTAACTTCATATTCACCATCACAGAAGCTAATGCTTAACTTTAAACTGGTTTTAAATGTTTCTTTAAAACCAAAGACCTTCTCTTAATTTTTTTTTTTCTTTTTAAAGTTTCACACATTTGGGAACTGCATTTTACTTATTAAACTGCCCTTGGTGTTACTTCTGAAACAGGTATTCTAAAAAAATAAATGAAATAGATATCTTAGGCTTTCGTATATCAGTATATATGTATGAAAGCAAGAAGAGTATTGTCTTCTCATCTTTGAGACTTACCATTAACAAATACTTCAGATAAAATCAAGAATAAAAACAAGACCATGCCCTAGTTATTCCAAAGTATATCACTTTAAGATGTGGAATGGTAGTTAACAAGAACAGAAAGAAACCCTCCAACATAGTTTTTTTAGTATGAATAAAAATCTAAGTGTTTGAACTGGAAAAATGATCAAGTATCTGCATTCTCTAGACTTTCTTCTTATAGACTTCCAGAAATAGCATTCTTATTGAGCTATATTTTAAGATAAGAAGGATCTTTATTCGTCTAATTGCGATTTAAGATAAAGAAAATACCAGAAATAACCCACTCACCTGTAAAGACACTGTGCACCACACGCTGTTTTATCCTGTCCCTGATATTTTATCATTTGTGTTCCAAACATAGAATATTGGAAGAGTCATAAATCATCAGAGTCAGAGATTTGCTGGAAGCCATCTAAAGTCCCTTCATGGGTTGGAAGGGACCTTAAAGGCCATCTAGTTCCAGCCCCCCTGCCATGGCAGGGACACCTTACACTAGACCAGGTTGCTCAGAGCTCCATCCAGCCTGGCCTCAAACACTTCCAGGGATGGGGTACCTGCAACTTCTCTTGGCAACCTGTTCCAGTTCCTCACCACCCCCACAGCAAACAATTTCTTCCTGACAGCCAATCTAAACCTACTCTCTTTCAGTTTAAAAGGAAGAATAATGGTGGCTTTTGAACACAAATACTCATTAAAGGCTTAGACTTTCTGAAAATGAATCAGTGGTCAATGGGAACAGCGTGGCTTTAGCAACTCTTTCTTTGCATCAACTGGCAAAATGCAATTCTACCATTTTGTAGAAATAACATATAGTTGCTGCTGTAGTGATTAATGGAAAAGGGACTGCCTCTCTGTTCTGATGCTTGATTTATCCTTCTAAATGAACTGAATACCACAAGGGTCTCACTTTGCTTACTAAGCTGAGAATTGCTGTCCTTTCACAGCACAGAAAATAAGATCACCATCTGTTTCTTTGCAAATACTTTATCTGAAGAGATTGTTGTAAAAGCAAAATAAGTTTTGAGAGTAAAATAGGGAAAATGTAATTTGAAGTCGTCACAATAAAAATAAATAGAAGATGAAGATGGATGATGGTGGGTGGTCTGGCAGCCTGTCTAAAAACATATGGCCTGATCTAAGACCCAAGATTTAAGTTAGGAGAGCTTTCTGGTTTCCTAAGGAGACTTCAGTTACAGACAAGGACCTATGTAAGTCATTAAAACTGAAGAAACAGAGTCATATTGTTACCGCTGCTTATGGGTTTTTTTTGTTATTTATGAGCATGGAAGTTTGTTATTTAAATATTGTGACATTTGCAAATACATTGTATGTTACCATAAACTCCAATTTATAGCAAAACAAACTGCTTCAAGCTGTGCTAGATGTGGCAAATGGAAGCTGCAGGTGTCTAAGGAGTAAATGGATGCCAGCTTGTTAGCTGAGGTAAGAGGCTGAGGCAATGAACGCTGTGAACTTGCATAATGAAGAGCGGGTTTCAGGCAAGGCTGAAATTCAGCAGGCAGATGAGAAAAGGGGTTTGAGAGGGTCTGGATATATTAAGGCAAAACAGGAGCTCATAGTAAGAAGCTGGGTTTATGAAAGCACTGAAGGAGGATAACTAGAACTGTTGAGTAATCTGGCAGTAGCCAAACACCTTGGAAAGATTTGGAGGTGGTTTGGACAGCAGGCAATAAGGATTCATGGACAACCACCAGTACCAGATTGCCAGACGGCAGAACAAGCACATATTCAGAGCCCTTTTTAAGAAAAGAGAGAGAGAGAAAAAGAAAGGAGTGCTAACAATACACTAATTACTGTACTAACAACCATCTTAGTGTGATTGCTGAAACGGTGCTTCCCCAATTAACTCCTCAAAAGGAGTCGCTGTTTCTGTTTCTTCCTGCCCTCATAACACCACTTTGTATCAAAATGGGCACTTGTGTGGCTGCACACTGAATACCGGGGAACTAATTCAGCTGAAAAGCAACTCTGAATTCTGCTCACAGTCTCACCTTGAGTTAGACTGAGCATCTATGAGGTAAGTCGTTAATCAGGGCTTTAGTGCCTGAGGCAGCAACCACTTTCCATGGCACATGAATACAGTGAACGAGTAGGTGTGCAATGGCGTGGAAAAGAGCAAAAAAGTCTAAAGGAGTCGAGCCTTCTCTGCTATCCAACAAAGCTAGCAGAGACTGTACCTTCTTCAGGACTNAAGTCACCACAGAGATTCAGCGATTTCCATTTCTACTAAATATTATTCACAACACAGGCTTGCTGAAAATTGTCTATTAACTAGAAAATTACCATAATGAGATTCAAGGACCTATCCACAATCACCTCTAGAGGAAGCTCTCGAATTTTTTGTTCTATATTTCTCTGTGTATAATTCATGGACCAAAATTAAAGGGGAACTTCCATGCAGCAAGAGGCACTGGATTCAGCAGGAAAAGTTACATTTCCCCCTTAAAATACTGTCCTTTTAAATACAATGCAGCCATAAATCTTTGTTTCAAACCTGTGTGATCTTACATGTCAGGAAATCTCCATTATAAAAAGTGTGAGCAATTTTCAGATACATGAGCCTGTTTTACTACCCTACCATTAACATTTTACCACTTACACAGTTCTATTCATAGGATCTTTGAAGCTGGCATTATGAACAGTAGGAAGAAACACATGCAAAACAAGCTCACTCTTTGGCTCTTGCCCAGCTAAGTCACAGAAATCCAGGAGCTCACAGTCCAGGTTTGTCAGATTTTTTCCTCAGGTGAAATGTGTTCTTTCCTCTCAATTCACTTTTTAGTTGTGAACACTATCACATGTGCAGTGCGAAACCACATCAGTAACAGGAGACAAAAAGACCTTGGCAACATCTTTTAGAGTTTCACTCTTCCATTCACGTGTTTTTTTCAATGAAAAATTTAATTGGTGGAAAGATATTGCTGGCACTCTAAAGCAGCCTTAAGAAAAGGGGAGAAGACCTCACTTTGCTTACAAAAGAAATCAGATCTTAGTTCAAATATATTAACTCTCCCTCACTTGAACTAAAAATACACTTGAGGTCTAAGCTGATGATATCTTTGAGAGAAATTAATGTCATCTTTACCATGTGGCCATTAGCCACTCAGTCAACGGTGACTGGAACTTTCTTGAACTTTAGTTGTACGTAGTGTCAGCTATAACACAAGTTCACATAATGGAAGTGCCCCCTTGTTCTACAAGAGCAGACGGTGGTCAAAAGTTATATACATATATATATATATATATATATATATATTTAGACATCTCACTGTCCTTGCCACTTGTCACTGTCACCAAAAAGCATCACTGCATTTGGCATCAATGCTCCAGTGAATTACGTCATTGTGTTCTTATTTATAACTGACAAAAAAGCGGGGCAGAGAAATACAAAACACAGGGCCTGAAGCTGAACTCCTAAATCCTTATGCTGTCAACTGCATATCAACAGACTGACCACCTGCAGCTCTGGTTTGTTAAAATGCACCCTGATTGGCACCTCAAATTCTCCTCTCCAGCCCCAACCCGAAAAGACCACAAACCATCTAATATTATCAGGTTTCTAGTTACAATGACTAATTTCACTTACTTAAATTTTCAAGTGCTGACCAAAGCACTTTAAACATTATGAGGAGGCAGTGTGCATTATTAAATTAGTGGCATGACACAGCCCTTCTCGGAACGAAGGATCTGTAGGAATTAGTGGCTACATAATTAGACCACGAAAGGAAGATCAAGACAGAGGTCCCAGAATAGCAAGTCTATACAGGGCTGCTGGAAATTATTTGTCCTGCTCTGGAAGCAGTCTGGCCACATTAACATGCTGCTGTGTTATGCCAATAAACCTTTTGAGGTTAGAATGCCCTGAGTGAAACTGGATAAAATAAGTGACTCAGCTCAGGCTGGAAATCGACAGCTCTTAAATCTTGCATTTCTGAACACTCTGTTCCAGAACTGAAACAAGCAGCTTAATTCTGCCTCTGCCTGACATTAGTTCTCGTAAAGCTTTTCTGTGATCAAATCTGGCTGTGCTGCTATGCCTATATCCCAGACAGGATCCAGTTATTGCTAAGCTTCCTCAGTGTGAAAAGAGATCAGATGCAGTCTCTGACACTGGGTTTTCTAGAAAGCCTTCTTGGAAGAAATTGTCTTGGGAAAGGATTCCACAAAAAAACATTGAGTTTTCAGTTTCTCACAGTATGGGGGGGAGAGGGAAAGGAATGGTAATAGTTATTCTGGACTCCCTGTATTTACTCCCAAGTCCCAGCTACCTAAGCACCATAAAGCAGAGCTCTAGGTTTGTAGCTAAATTTTTCTAAGCCTCTGCTGAAGCAAAAGAGAGTAATTTCTTAGAATTTATTTGAATTGCACTTAACGTAGCCCTACTATTCAGACCGGGTCAAACCATAGCACATCTCTAAGTGCTTCCTTGGTGTGACCCATTAGCCTCGATTGCAGTGCAGTGTGTGGTCAATACGGCTCAGCAGGCTCTCTCTCCTCACCCTGGTGCAGATCCTGGCTTCTCTTCTAACATAGGAGGCTCTCTCGGTGCCTGTACTTGTGTCCAACATTCTGCCCTCCCCGAACTGTCCGTGTCCACTCCCTGTCAAATAACCTGGCAACCAGTTTTGTCAGAATACCTTTTGTCAAAATGCTAGATGATCCCTCAGCTGCTCACCAGCCCATTTGGCAAAGCTGCACTCTTGCCTGGCCAGCTTCTTTAGTTTATCCAGGATACCACCCAAGTGGACCCACTAAATCGCCAATGAGTTTTTTAATCTTTCCTCTGGCCTTAACCAGTTCCTACCTGTCATAAACAATGCCCATGGAAATAGCGAGTGCCACAGGTAAAACCTTTACCCTTGGAGGTCAGGTAAGAAGCAACACAACACGTGCATGCGCCCACAAAATAACCAGGTAAACCAAATCACGGTATTTCACAAAACTAATGCAAAAAAAAAATATCTCTTTTGGTTTTGAGCCTTTGGTTATATGCAAGGATAAAAATGACAAGAATCTGACACTGTTATTCTGTTGCAGAAAACCCAGAAGGCTTTCTGTGCCCAGGAATAAAGGAAGACATAAAACTTCCACATAAACTCCTGGGATACTATAAAAAAGCGAGTTTTCAAATTCTGACCCTGAACACTGTCAGTAAGTATGCCCTGCTTTCTCAGCCTATAAATGTTCAAGGTTATTTGGAAAGTGAAGGGAAAAAAAAAAAAGTGCTTCTCATGAGAAAAAACTCCTTCGTATCAACAAGGAAGGGATTTCTTTTTTTTTTTAACTCCTCCAGACATTATTACCTACACAACTTAAAAGTTAAATAGGGTAAGGCATGTTGTATTTTTTCATGCATTTAAAATTCAGTTTGATTACAGTCCAGCATGCAATTTTTTAGGATATAGCCATAACTTCTCTTGTAGTTTTGAAAGATGCTGCTAGATATGAGCTATGGAACCAATTAGAGCACCAGTTCTGTCTAAGGAAAAATGAGTCTCCACAAATAGAGTACTTGTATCACATAAAAGAAAAAGCAGGCATACCTATAAACCCAAACCAGGATATCAGAAAAATAAACCCCAAACTAGAATATTCACAAAAATTAAACTGAATTTTCTAGGAAATATGACATAGCCAAATGAAATACTTGCAAATATATTGTACAGAGGATTTTATGCCGAGCATTTCAATTATCCAACATAGGCATGCCAGTGGCTAGAAAAATACAACTGAACGATTTGGTAGCAGTATAAAAATGAAATTAATATCTCTCTCAACTCCTTTTCTCTCCTTTAGAGACTCAAACCATTCAAATAATTGACCTATACAGACTTCTCTGCTTATATGCAACCCATTTTAAAGAAAAAATGACAGTAGAAAAGAGGGGCAAAAAGATTGAATAAAAATATGGGTTTTGCTGTTTCTGAAAATACAACAATGTGATGGTGCTACAGTGAGCACAAGAAACAAAAATTAAAATGGTGATGGGAAACCATTCAGATTTGTGACTGAATGTCTGTTCCTAATTCAGTTGCCAGTTAGATCACTTCCCTCAGAGTTAGTTATGAAATGTTATGGTGCACCTTTTACTTTCATCAATTGTAGCACTCCAGCATGCTACAAAGACAGAAGAGTCATTGATGTTCTAATCTCTACTTACTTTTTTGGTCAGCATTTTTAATCTTTTCCAGCTTCTTTTGAGGTACAACTTCCTTCCAGCTCACAAAGAGGGCTAATGACATCAACAGATTGCTCATGAGGGCACTTGCAAAGAAATCTTTGCATAAGAATTCCAGTGCTTTTGTAATAATGCAGTATTTTTCAGGCAAGACTGAACTAGTTTTATCCCTCCTCCCCTCACTCCCCCACTTCCAGTGCAACAGAAAAAGAAATAGACACACACATACACCCCTTTTTGTTGTGCCTTTCTGAAACATTATAAAGCAAAATCTCTTGCTTGTCTTTGTGTTGATCAGTAAGAATGAAAAATACTTGCACCAAGTTGGAAACAAGTCAAAATGCCCTTTCTGACTTGTTAATGAAATCCTTCTGCTGTACAAAAGGCATTTATTCACCACCTTAATAGTCACACTGCAAGTAGATTTTATCTGGCAAGAGACTCATTTATTTCAATGAGAAACTAATCTCTTTTGTGGGATTCACATAAAGGATTTGAATTTAAAAATAAATAAAAGGAATTGTTTACCTGCAGTAGCTAATAATACCTTTGGAAATGCCATCCATGGGTATTGACTACTGAATCAGGAAGCATTAGTCTGGCACACTAAAAGAGTTCATGCTATAAAATTATAATGAGCTGGTTCTAGACCAGCACATAACAAAATGAAGACAAAGTTAAAATTAGATTCCGACCGCACTCGGAAAAATTAATGGAAAATTGTGGAAAATATTTTCAGAGAACAGTTTCGAAAACCTACGTAAAAAGCTTCTGCTTGAAGCTCTGCAAATTGCATTTGAAGGGACTGACCTGACATAAGGTTGGCAATGGATGCAACTGGAGCTTTAATTGAATAAGCCCGGACATCTGTCTCAACTGTCAATCCTCCTAACAATAAGATTGATAGATGCAAGCTAATCGCCAATTAGAGGGAGCTCTTGCAGACACTGGCTGTGAGTCGAGAAGCTGCATGAACTCGCTCTGAGGTGGATGAAACGAGTGTGCAGAAATGAGAGAGAGAGAGAGAGAGAGAGAGAGTTCTGTCTGCTTCTTTCCAGAGACCATGAGATCTTAGGCTGAATCCACAGAGCAAAGAATTGCCAGCGCAGTAATGAAGGTGAGGGAGAAACGCTGGCTCCACAACTGCCTGACCGACCTCTCTCTCATCCTAAGGCATTTTTAAGCAATACTCAGTAGAGTTTTACTTACACAGTCATTAGCATCCCTTTGCTTTCAGAATGCAGAAGATTTCAGCATTACATAATGTGACTGCATTAGCTGTCTGTTGTTCTTCCTCCCCCAAACACAAATACATTACCTAGTCCTCCTATCTCTTCCACATCCTTCTTAACAGACTACTATTTGTAATAAAAATCATTAGGATTCCTTTTGCTCCTAATATATTGAAGCTCTTTCTGGACTGTCCTTGCTGGCTGCTGGTTAAAGATTATGTTCTCATTTTCTCTATCAATTTTCTACCATTCCTAGCTTTGGATATATAGGAATAACCTTCTTTTTCTTCCTAGTACAGCAACTGATTTTTTTTTATTTTCATTGGCCCAGACTTTTAAAAATCTTGTCTCTTCTCTCCCCTTTCCCTCTTCAAGGTTGTGGAATTTTGTCTTTGTGAACACAGTTTATGGTTTTCATAGTTTAGAGTTATCCATACTTGGGTTTCACATGTAATGCCACCATGATATACCATAAGTGCCCTTTAAAGAAGTATAATTATTTTTGGGACACAAAAGTAGCACAGTGAATTTATTCTTCTCTCTACAGTATTAAAAGTTTCTTCTTCTCAAGACATACTAATTTCTTTAAATACCACTTTTGTAAGTACATCTGCACAAGTATTTCAATTTGGACTGATGTGCTTGTAAAGCAAAATTGATAAGAAACGTGGTGGCTGTTGGGAGCAAATATTTGTTTCAGTTCTTGTTTCTCTCTCTATTAGGTCTCATGCTAATGGGAAAGCTGAGGTTATACCAGCAGTTGCCAGGTTTAAGAAAGAACACTTGGCAGCACAAAACCTCCAGCACGGCATAGACAGATCTACCACCTAATAGTTTAGTGGGCTTTTTTTTCCCAGCAACCCACAAATGTTTTCTGGTGCAATTTAGCAGCTTGAAGTAGACATCTGCAGGTACACCACATTGAATTTTCCCTAATAAGCTGTCGAGATAATCTGCTTCTAATTTGCCTATGACTTGGAAACATACAGTCATATTAACCACATCCAGAATAAAAAGACTTTCTGGATGGCTCACAGGGATGATGTTCCACTTTGACCACGGGAGTTATGCCTTTTCCTGTACCAAATGTTTCTTAGGTATCTCAACACAGCCAAGTTTCACTTTACAGTGTAGTTCACAGAAAAATATCTGAATTCATTATGCAGTGCTTAATAGGAAACCAGTACCTTTGGCAAGGGGGGGGGGAGGAAGCAAAAGAACTTAGGCTTGCATTTTTATATCTCAGCAGACAAAGAAGTTTCCACCTACCTAAAAAGCCCAGGAAGTGACTTCCAGATACTTATACCTGCACCAAATAAATCCTATCTCTGCCACACAGATGTTTTGCAGTGGAAACTGGCTGTGCTGCTGATTGCTGGTAATGCAAATGCCAGAGATACCTGAAGTCCCAAGGGTTAACTCATTTCTGTAACAATAACGATCAAGCCATTAAATGTACATGAATATTTAATTTCAGCTGCACTTAGTTCCAGTCTTAATTGTCAAAACCACTTTGCTAAAAATATGCAAATAAATTATCTACTCTCCTCGTTTATGCAACATCTTCACCAGATTTAGGACAAGGAGTTAAATCCATCAGGAAGCCATTTTAGTGGCTTGTTTTGCCAATTCCTTCACCTTGCAGTAAGAACTAGGACTAAGCACAGCTGTTGCATCACCCATTCTCCTTCCCCAGCCTTTCTTTTCAGGCTTTTTTCACAGCTTTCTCACAATCTATTGAAAATAATTCCTGCACAATGAATTGGTTTTCTCACTAATGCTTTTTACTTGATCCAAAAACAAACAAACAAACAAACAAAACCCAAAACTCTGCTGTCCAACTTTAGGCTTTTAAAACATCCTTACATTCAAAGTGCAGGAATAACTCAGGGTTAAAATGTGATGTGTGGAGAGTAATTTGCTTTAAATATAAAATTCTTTTAATGGCACTATTGAAAGTGCCCTTAAGCATTCTCCAGAAGCTATTAAGACATTCAATGCATCCTGCAGTGCTAAAAACTCCACATACTCTGTCCCAATGTCAACTCCATGTGGATCTTTTATCTAGAAGAGCTATATAGCTATGAGAAACAGCAGTGGCTGGCATATCACAATTTAAAAAAAAAAAAAAAATGGTTTATTTTTAATCAGCTTTCCAAATGTCTGTTCTTCCGGTAGGTTTACTTTGTGGGGACAAAAGACATATAATGATATTACTGAAACAACTGGAAGATTAAAACCGAGCAAATAAAGCTGGACAATTAACAACTACTGGAAACAAAACTTAAAAAAAAAAAAAAAGCAAACTTGAAGTAGTACACTACAGCCATTACCAAAGGAAGGAGCAGAGGATTAAGTGACCAGTATAGCGCAGGTACCCTCAGAGGCAGGCAAAATGCATGCCTAATAGTTATGCCTTCAGGCAAAAAGTCTTAATTCATGGAGTTACAAATCCATTTTCCAGTGTCACATGCTAGAGGCCACACAGCCAAAGAATGTTTCCATGTACTTTTTCATAAACTGGCAGTGCAGCTGACTGCTCCAATTAAGGGCATTTCAGCGGCGCGAATGAAATTGTTTTTCTGTCATTGGAAGAAGGTGAACTTTGCAAAGCCTAATTATTTAAGAAACAGTAACTATGTTTCATGCAGCATGTTCCAAAAGATGCTTAAATTTTAAAATAAAATGCTGGTGCAGATGATGGTACAGCAACCTAGCTGAATCCTTTGCATGGAAGATCGATTGTACACAATGTGATTTTATTATATTTGAAAGATTGAATCAAGTTGAATCAGTACCAAAAAAATGTTTTATTCAGCTGGCTTAGAACTGTGATCAACACTGGACTAATATCTTTGAGGTACATTGTGTGTCCTAAAAGGAAGATGAGAAGATCAGCCTCTTTCACCCTCATCCCACACACCTACTAAAGGAAACAGCATGTGGGAGATGCTTCAAAAGGAACAATGTTGAAGGGAAAGGTGAAAAAAAACACAGCCCTAGCACATATTTGTGAATATGGGAGTGTGAAAGTTGAGTCTAAGAAAATCTGTCTGTACATTAATTCAATGATAGACAGTACAAGAAGGATTTTTCAAAAATACTGAACTTTTCACAGTTTCCTTTACGTTAATATATATGTTTAACTGGTATAAGGGTACACTGTCACTATCTATTTCTTTTCAATCTAGGACACAAAGTGAATTTAATTCAACAAAGAAACATACAATGCCATGAATTATTCCCTCATTTGTTGTCTAATCTTCCTCTGAAGTAAAGCAGGAACAGAAAAAGATATTCCCAGGTTATCCAACTAATGCATTATTCCAACGGAAATACTTCTCAGCATTGTCATAAAGTGTATGCAGAATTACTCTGCCCTATTTGCCTAAAACTTCCTGCAGCAGATTGCATACGTGTAATCAAGCTTTCAGACACTGTGGCACTGACTGTCCTCTTTTCAAAAACATATCAAAATGTAAGCATGAAAAATCAGTTCTGGACCAGGCCATTACATTTCAGCATTTTATCTTTTCAAGTTGTAAAAGGACAGAACATTATTTATGACTCTCAGTGCGCACTCAGATTTTTTTCAGGTGTTTAACATTCCTGGTGAAGAGGTTAACAAAAATGAAAGGTAGACTTGTCACAAGTTATTATGTAACTTCAGAGAAAAAGTCAAAGGAGCTGCTATGAGCCTTGGCCTGAACAATCAGATCTTTTTTTTTCCCCTTTTGTTAAGAGTTTATGAAGTTTTGCAACACACACTGTGTTAAGTAAATGCCATTAATACCAGAAATCAACATTTTCTAGAGAATGCAGTTTGTTGCCATATAATCACTGTTATTCAGAAGCCTCAGTATAAATACTCAGTTCATAACTCTTGGGATCTACGTATTGTTATGTGTTGTACAAGTAGTATTTTTGAAAAAAAAAATAACATGTTTTCTAGAAAATGCTACTAATGAACACTTCCTATGAAATGCAGCTTACCCGCTGTAGCTCTAATAATGCAGAGAATAAATACCCAAAATGTTATAAAAATTTTGGGAATTATGTGAGAAGGAAGTGAAAGAATGGTAACATTTCTAATTTCCTCCACTGGCATCACACACACTTATATTTGGGAAAAATAAAATATATTAAAAAAAAAAAGAAAAAAAGAAAGAAAGAAGAGGAGAGGGAGCAAAAAAATATTTAGGTATATGTTCCTTTCCACCATTTTTGTTTTATATAGCAGGCAGTAAATGAGAATTAAAAAACTCTCAAAGTCAGTTACTTTAAAAAGGCAAAAACACCCTGATGACCAAACTAGAATCAAGTTCACTCATGTTGGATCCTACAAAGGACTATTGTAGGTGAATCCCTTTTTTCATGTTAGCTAGAGCTTAAGGACTTGAAAGTTACACCCCTTCATATTTCTTACTATGTAGATACATGACTCTGTTGCTCAGTGAGAAGAGAAAAGGGTCCTAGGGTTGGATCCTGCTTGTCAAAGCTCTTAGGCACAAACAGCTCAATGAAAAATAAACACATACATTCACTGAAGCAGGACTGGGAATCAGGATTCCTGTCACTCCTGATGCCATAAGGTCCACCTGTTTTTTTCTTATTTCCTTAGTTTTATAAGTAGTTAAGTAGTAAAAGTAGATTTTAGAAGCAGCAGTCCTTATTCCTCACCCTTTAGCACCCTTTAGTTTACACATTCCTCAACCCTCTCACCCCATTCCATGTTCCCCATATCAATTCTACCCCTGAATTCAGTAGAAAATGTTTAGTCTTTTGTCAAGGTAGGCCTATGCTGTTTAGAGAACACTCATATCTTGGCCTGAACGACAGAACACAGTCGAGAACTGGGTGACCGTGTACCCTTTGTGCTCTGAAGATGGTGAAGGTGACGAAGAGGTGGTCCCAAAAAGCCCCCAGACCCAATTCCCAGGGGCTGGGCCAGGGGGTGGACCAGGGCAAAAGCTACGGGATGGACAAAACTTGGATTATAAATTGTAACACCTGAACACGGCCTGCGTGCGTCCCGTAACATCTATGCCTAGGCACAAATTAAACCCTTTCCTTATCTCACCCTCAGTTAACTGCTCCAGAGTTTTTTTTCCTCAGCATCACCAGGCATCACTCCCAAAGGAGCACAGTTCACAGCAGGCCACAAAAGGAAATGCTCTCTGTTCTCCCTCTCCCCCTGCAGAAGTTTCTGCAGAGTGGTCTGGATTCAGTAGCTAAGAGTAGGTGAGCCCAACCCAAGGCTCACTTAGCTACCCCGGCCTGCAGGCTGAGGTTGGGCTCCTCTTGGGGCTGGGCTTGGAATAGATGACCTCCAGAGGTCCCTTCCAACGTTAACAATTCTGTGATTCTGCGATTTGAATTTATAACCTGCTTGCAAATATGTGTGTAATGAAATATTTAATGCAGAAATGTCCAACCCCCCTCTGAAGCGAGAGGCAGGATTCAAAAGCAAGGAGGCAGAGGAGGAACAGAACTGCAGCTGCCATTGAGCAGTACACATAGGAGTACCAGTCATTTTGTAGCAGCACCTCAACATGACTTTTTCTCCTCTTTCCCCTCATCATCTTGTCCCTCTGACCCCAGGGCAGCTCCCTCTTACCCTCTACACTCTGGGATTAGACTGCTGACTGCTCAACAGCTGATTCCAGCACCGGGGTATGAAATCCCACCTACTGCCCTAAAACACCTGAGAGTGGGAACTCTGCAGATGTCCCCAGGCAAGTTAAACTGTGCCCTAGCCCCACTCAGGAAAGGTTATTTACACTGATCCTGCCTTGCAAGGAAAGTCCACTCCTTGAGCACATTATCAAGATACCTGAAAAAACCAGTAATCTTTGACAACAAACTGCAAGTCTTCAAGTGGACACTTAGGCCAGCAAGGGAGAAAAACATCAGAATCTTCTTAATTTTCCTTTTTTCCTATTCCACTCACCTCTTTTTCATATTCTTCTCTTCAACACACAGAAATGTCAGTGTTATCCACCAACTTCCAGGTGTACTTCATTGCTCAGCACGTTGCTTCCTTGGATTTGACTCTGTATTGTCCAACTTCCCTGTTTAATGTTATGGAACTCAGAATATCTTTATGTGGCAAAGTACAAATATATTTAATGCCAGAATTCTCTAAGGCTAGACATGCACTTTAGCCTTGATATGTTCTATTTTCTGATTTAAGATATCCTGACACAGAATATGAGTGACTATAAAGTTAGTCCAATGTTCAAAATGATCTCATGCCATCCTTAGACCCTTCTCATCACCCATTCCAGTGATTTCCCTTCTTTATTCACAAAGAGCAAATGCACTGTGGAGCAGGAATAGTAAAGTAAAAAGTGAGGTCAAAGAAAGTGAGGCCTGTGACTACATAAAAAGGAAAATCTATTTCTAAAAGACTAAGATTTTTCATATTCTAAATCTGTCCTTGTGACACATAACCCATACTCGAAAATACAGAAAGAATAAATACGAGTAGAGAGTCAATTCTGCACACACAGAATTCACAACTCCTTGTACAGTTATCAATTTTAAAACAGTGTGTAAGTCAATCCTGGTAATGAACAAGTAATGCAGATCACATCTGCTACGTTATCTGCAATTAATGGAACTCTACCACTGCACTAGGGAAAAACTACAGTATAAACTGCCTAAGTACCTGTTAATTTAGGCTATATCCCCCTGCAGTTCATAGCATTGTATCAGAGGAAGGCAGAAAGGGAGAAACAAACAAGCCAGAACAAAAGAAAAATCCCACAACCACAATAAAAAACCCCAGAAAACTGGTCAAAGCCTCTCCAACCCAACTTACAACAAGGTGAAGGAAAGGTTGTATTCATTTATCCAACCACAGAGTCTCTTCAAGGCACCAAGAAGAAATACCAAAATTGTTTCCTCGAATATCAGTCGATTCATATGAGTAAAAAATCCATAAAAATGAAAAAAAAAAAAAAAAAAGGCACAGACTCCAGATCACTTATGCAGCCACACTGACAGAAGACAACCCTAATCATAAGCACTGAATCTGTGTATGCTGTCAATAAAGATCCTCCAGATTCACTGGAATAAACTACAGTTCAATGTTCATTATTTCTAATGTTTCTTATGGTTGCTTGTGAAGAGGGAAAAAAAAATGACCCAAGTGATTCTGGACATCTCAGTCATTAAAGAAAAAAACTATCCTAAAATTATGGGGGATGAATGTTACTGACATAAAAAGTATAAGGGGAAAAAAGGACTCTTCTTGTTTAGTATATTCTGTTATGTTTACATGTTCCACTCAAAATTTTACATCAAGATTCATTTCTGTGTGTCTTTTTGCACAAAAAGAAAAAAAGCACCTTGCTTTGAAAAGCAGACTATTCTGACAATAACCACAGGGAACATATAGATATGCAAACATGCAGCAAAGCAAGAAAGGAAATGCTTTGTAGAATGGTGGCCTCCTCCTATCTCTATAAATACATATATTTATAGCAAGAACATCAATCTCCCCCTCAGCAGATGATCACCATTGTCTTCTACCTCCACACAGTAAGGTTAGAAAGCCTTTCCTTCTCACATGATGAGCATGAAGATGAAGGAAAAAGACTTTTTTTTTTTTTGTTAGGATTTATGTTATACCCTACTCCCCTACTTCTCCATATATGTGAAAACTTTCCTGTGCAATAAACAGTAATTGAGATTGGGGAATTAGAAAGTTAATACAAGCTGATTGCCAGGAACAGAAGCACGCATGTTTCCAAAAGGAAAAAACCAAACCAAAACAATAATGGTGGGATAAAGTGCATTAAAAAAAAAAAACAATGCCATGAAGAACAAATCCAGTTTTTATTTCAGTGTGAGCAGCTGAAGTTCTGCATACATTTGGATAGAATGCCAGATAATTTCTCTTGAAATCAAAAATCTTCATCAACATGAAGCTGTTCAATACATCTTTGATTTCTGTAGGCACTCAGTATAATTTCTAAGGTTATTAATTTCTGAGTGAGCAACTGCCTAACTCCTCACACTCCTCAGACTAATTTTTCTTAAGCACAGTATCCTTGCTCTAAATACTAACACATTTCTGCAGCAACTGAGCTAAGGTTAGTTTACATGCTTCCCTGGATCCTACACACATTTCCTTCCCACAGTAGATGGAGGAATTTCCAAAGCTGAAAGCTATTTTGAGCAGCTTCCAGAGCCTCTCTTTGTAACACCTTCTTGACTGTGATTTCCTAATCACTATGCAGAAGATTTCACTGCCTAATTAAAGGACTGGTGCAGTGATGAAGATAAAGAATACAGAGCAGGGCTGCAAGCTAATCTACAAGCAAAACACAGGAGCTACTTGTCAAGAGTAAGGGCATATTTTATCGACAGCTGTGTCCAATAAGGATGAGTTATGTAGTGAAGGTTTAATATTAATGCATTTCAGTCTTTCCCATTACTTACTCGTTATACATACCTAGGGCATTTCCAATTCTCTCACTCTCCCTTCTTTTTGTAATGTAATTAACATTTTAACCCCTCTGAAAATCCTTGTTTTTACATCATCTCAGCCTTTTACAGACAGTGTTTGACAGAGCTGTAGGTCTCAGCAGTTACATTTCTGGCCCATAAAATGTAGGTGGGGTGTGTAAGTCTTGGTGATGAGTGAATCTGGAGGCCAAATCCATTATTTGCACCTGTGAAACTTTCTGTTCCTTTATATGTCTCTGCCTATCTATGTATATAGGGTGAAGTATGCATGTCTACTTATATCCAAAAGGATATGAATAATGAAACAGTTACAGATCACTAACATTATACACCGAAGACATTACTTACTGTTACGTAAGACAACTGTTTTTAAATAATATGTGGTTATCAATTTAAATATTGTTCCTTTGTACAGTCATGGTTCAGCTCCCTTGAGAGCTGGACTATCTCTGTCCAAGTCATCCATTCCCTCCATGGAATCCTGCCCATTTATAGAATAATTGTCACCTGAGAAAGACTGTCCCTCTACCATGGATATAGGAGCTCATTTCTGTCCAGTGAGGAGGAAAGAAGCAAAAACTATAGAAGAATAATCTTACAGCTGAAACCAGCAGTCTGTTCTACCTATACACTGTCGTCAAAAAGTATGAAATCAAATTCCTCCTCGTGGCTACTAATTGTCTGTTCCTTATGTGGAGGCAACTAATTTGAGACATGTGGGACATAATCTGCAGACACAAGCCTTCAAAACACCACAAACAAGGAGAGTGCTGCTATCAGCACATAAATGTCTCCACAACCATACCCGAGGCCGTGTCAAACTGAAGACCCAACTGATGCTTTTAAATTGTTGGACATACATTGTCCAAGCCTGGGTTTACCCTATACAACTTAAGAATAACAGTAATATGGCTTGTAATCACAGAGGTGTTTTAAAATTGAATTTGTCATATGGAGATATAGAGAGATATATATATTACAATAAAATTCTGCTTCACCACAAGCTATGAGGTGCTCATGATCTCACCTCTCCCTCCTTCTGACACCTGTGGGAAGGGAGCTGTCAGGACCCCAAGCACATCTCGCCTCCTGGGGCTTTGGCTAGCTGGACTCAAGGCCGACTCAAAGCACAGCTGGCGACCTTGAAGACAGGCATTGTAAAGAAAGTGAGAAGAAACCTCAGTTGGGACTGACTGCTCCTCCTTCCCCTGGGAGCTGCTTTTGTGCAGAGCCTCTCATCCTAGATCCCTGTCTGAGCTGTGCTGCTGTTGTGCTGCAGTCCTGTCAGTGCTGAGCTGGACACCAACCTGACCCAGCCTTGACCCTCATGGTTCCTACAGCCACAGCAGATGATCAGGACCCCTGGCTGAATGTGCTTACCATCATCCCAGGCCTGCCTGGCTTGCTGCTGTGGGATGGGGCTGTTCCTGTTGAGAGCACTGCCCTGCCTCCTGTGCTGCCCCCAGCAGCTTTCCCCAACCCCAGCACCATCAGGCTTGACTCCAAGCCTCCCCCAGACCCCACTCCCAGTACACCCACAGCTCTGTTGCTGTTCCCCACTGTGGTATCTACCCCAGCTCGGGCTGCAAGTGACACCCAGCCCATCCTGGGTTTAGCAGTGGTCTCTGGTCACTCCTGGCAGGAGGTGTTGGCAGGGTTGCCACTTCAACATCACTTGGCCAGTAGTGACAACATTATTCCCAAAAGACTGTATTTGCAGATATGAAAGCTCACTCAAAAAAAAAAAAACCAACCAGGTGAGAAGTAAACTTAGGTGTTCCACAGTTTGAGTATCTAACGGGGAGCCAGAACGTAAGGGGTGAGCAAGAGGACAAAGGTTTTATCACCACAACAGGAAAAAAGACAGAATCACTCCCCTTTCCTGCAGAGATAGAATCACAGAATGTTAAGGGTTGGAAGGGACCTTAAAGATCATCCTAATCCCAACCTCCACTGCCATGGCCAGAGACACCTATCACTGGGCTAGGCTGCCCAAGGCCTTATCCAACCTGGCACTGAACACTGCCAAGGCTGGGCTATCCACAGTCTCCCTGGGGAACCTGTCACATAAATAAAGACTTCATGTAATATGCCCTGGCTGTGTTTTCTCACAGTGGCAAAAGGCCCCTGTGTTCAGACCTGACACGTACAAGCACCCCTTAGACATACAAACATCCACAGTCAGCCTGTGCAGTGATGGATTTGCCTCCCGACTGCCAGAACGGGCACCAGAAGCTATAACTTAGGGTGGTAGACTGAGTTAGACACGTGCTGAAACACCTGCAAGCATTCATGTCACCTAAACCAAGCCCAGGATTCCCTGTTCTGCAGAAAAGCCTGCAGCAGCAATACCCTGAGGCGCCCACACACTGGAAAGGGAATTTCAGTCGGGATTGTAGGAGCTAAGCTGAGAGCCAGACACCTACAAATTAGGCACTGCAATGCTAAACAGCAAAATACCTGTGTCCCTTTGAGGATCTAGTCATAAGATAGAACAGCTGAAATACCTGGGAAAAAAGCACACGAGGAAATCAATAATTCCGTCTGTGTTCAGTGTGAAGACTGGACTGTGTGCTGTAAATATCACAGGCAGGATGGGAATGGTGAGGCTGGAAGGAAATACTGAAGAGCAGCTCGCTCAGTACTCAGCAGAAGTTTGTGTGGTAATACCAGTGTGTGAGCAGGTAATTAAAGACTGCATTAGTGCACCTGCCTGAAGGGGACAAATCAGTGTTGCACAGGCAATCTTCATCACAGCGTTTCCTTGGCTGCAAGAGCTTGCCTTGCCACCTTGAAGTAGCCTTGGCATATGTTAATTTTCATTCCTTTTAATGTCATATTATACAAACAATCCCTGTGTAAAGATTGATTTCAGATATTTGTATTAAAAAAAAAAAAAAAAAGGAATTATCCTCTTTGTTTTATTTGAAGGATACATTATAACACCTTCCCCACTCAAAGGACACACTCTAATTAAAGATTGAATTTTCTCAGGATTTTAACTAAATCTGTCACTTAGCTTATGAATTAAAAATAATTAAACATAGGGTCTCATAAGAATTGTAGTTCTGCACTTGCTCACTTCTCTCTGGTTCCTCTCACTAACAAATTGCTAGTTTTCCAGTGTTTGTGCTCTCTGCGTAATTTGAAATAATGAACGCACATGGGAAAATTATAATTAAAAATATTTTTCCCCATTAGTCAGAACTCTGTCTTTCTTAGAAACAATAGTTATTCCACTCCTGTCCGTGGCTGAGGAAGGCAATAGCTTCTCTACAGGCAATTTTGTCAGGGCCCAGCTGGTCCCTACCAGAAGATGACACCCTCTTCCTTTGTCCTAATACCTCAGAGGGCACAGAGAGTTTTTGGGGAAGATGGCACCTGTTTCATTGAAGCTTGGTTTGGTGTGTGTGCTACCCGTGAGCAGCAGGAGCTGATGTTCCCACTTCTGAGAGTGATGGTGGGCGACCATTTCATTAAAAAGCTTCATTGAACAGCTCATTTGTTAAATACGTCTTTCATTTCACAAAAAACACGCAACATAGGAGTTCTGAGTTTTACTATGTACTGTAAATAACATAAAATAGATCAATACAATACCTGCCCTAGACATTTTCTTACTGTGTGAATGAAATCCATTGTTTCCTCATCTATTCTACAAAAAATTCAGCATATTTAACCCAGATATTTGCTGTCCCAGTTACCTGCTACCAGCAGGATTAGCAGATGACCTTATTTCACCAGCATGGATGTTCTCATCCACGTCATAAGCCTCAGCTCCTCTTGGCTGCTACTATTTCCCTGTCAAATCTCAAATATCCCAAGCATTTTATGATTGATTGCTTTACTGACTAATAGCAAAAATGAAACTGTGACAAGAGAAGAAAAAAATTCAGATGTTTCATACAATTCCTTTGACCTCTGGAGGTCATCTGATCCAACTCCTTCCCTCAAGCAGTGCCACTTAGGGCTAGTTGCTCAGGATGGTTTTTTTTTAATTCAAGATGGCTTTTGACTGTTCCCAAGGTTTGAGACTCTACAAACTTCCAAGGAATTTCAGCTTTGCTTATGAAAAAAGGAAATAAAAAAAAAATAAATAAGGGAGCATGCTGGCCACACATTAATTAAAACATTTAACCTGTGCATACAATGTCAATTCTGATGATTTATCAGTGTCCATAAGGCTGAAATTCAGCTGCGTGTTGTTCTGCAAAAGAAGTGCTAATGTCAGGAATATATGCAGGAGTACAACATAAATGCAGTCTCCACTTCTTCACAGATATTAATCTGAAAATTGCTTATTTATAAAGAGTAGTTAAAAGATTCATAACCACTTGTGGCTCCATTTCTCCCCAGCTGACAGCAAAAATTAAATACGAAACATAATTCTTGCTCAATTTTAAAGATTAATCCATATGTCTGCCATCATCCATAGCATGCAATTAGAAAAATATGGAATTCTGAATGTTTCAAAAGAGATACCACTCTTCAAAAATGGAATTTATTTTTCTGTCAAGCGCTGCCTCAGTTTAGAAATGCAGTTCATAAAAAAGTCATCCTCTCTATATCTCAGCTCTTATCTCTCTCATAAGATGAGTTAATGATCTTTTATGGCAGCTGCACTAACTTTTTCCTTCCCTCTGCTAAAACAAAGAAATGCAGTGGAATGAAGAAAAAAAACCAACAATAACAACAACAACAATGATAAAAATCAAAAAATCCCCTTGCTTTCCTAAAACGTTATGGGTTTTGCTTGATTTTTATTTTAACTTTATCACATCAAGATTTTCCATCAATTTTGCATATGCTTATACATTTCCTTCCTTTTCCCAATATAATTACTTCCCATTTCCTTAAAATTGCTCTCCCAACACAAGCATAAAAGTTCTGGAGGCCAATTTATGATAGTTCAAAGCTCATTCTTTTTTCTGACTGTCTTTATGAAGTTTAAAGAAACGTAATTACCTTGGAGACCTCGAGCCTTCTGTCAGATTTGACTGAAATCACCCAATAGCTTCAGATATTTCAGAGGGAGTCATACAAAGTCACAAACACTGAATAATTGTAGAACTCTTCCTTTAAAAAACAAACCAAACCACTAAAAAAACCCCAAACCAACCAAGCAAACAAAACCAGTGTTACCTTAACAAATAAAATGGAAGCTGTCTTGTCTCTGAGCTGTGCTTCAGAAGTATGAATTTCAAAAATTCTCCTTACTCCAGGAGACAGTCATTTAAATTCAGTCAATTTTAATGAGCACTATGAAAAGTCTATGAAGAAGATTCATTTTCATAAACCAATCTGAACTTCCAACTTCTGCTCATGATGTTCTATTACTTTTTAATGCTATTTTAATATATGCCTCTAAAAAAAAAAAAAAGAAAGAAAGGAAAAAAAAAGGAGAAAAAAAAAAGAAAAAAAAACCACCACCATTTTGGTGGCTTTTAAAACCAACTCAGATGTAGTAATTCTCAAAGAACTTTTTGGGGTTTTTTTGGTAAATTTAAAGTTTCTTATTTCAAAGTAAAAATAACTTGGCTGAAACTCCTCCTAAGATTAGCTTTTGTTCAAATCCTGGTGCTCATAAATGACAGAAACGTCCCAAAATCTGCAAAGATAAATCCCATCTTTTAAATTACTGAAAGCCTTCATTAAGCCTTAATATATGCTGTCAGTTTTAAACTAAATAATAGATGAGATTTTAACATAATCAGAAAGAAACTGCTGGTACCTGCCTCTGTTACCATCACAGTTAAATTGACATGGTAATTTTCAAAATAATGCCTTCTCTAAATCAGTTAAAGACTGACAAGCACCCACCATCTAGAAAAATTTTCTTCGCATAGAAGGAAGTCCCTTACCATGAATTTACCGGTATAAATGATCAAACATCTCTTCTGCTTGTACACTGTGGGAATAAAATTATTATTATAACGTTAACCAAGTAAACAGATCTGAAAAAGTCATAGTAACAACTTTCTCTTGGAAAAAAATATCCTTTTGTTACAGGACTACTTGGCAAGTCTTGTGTTATTTGATATTTTGCTATTCATGGGTGGAGGGAAAAATCCTGCTGGCATTGCCTAGAACAAGAAATCAATGCCTGGCAACTTCTAATGAGGGCTGGGCTGCATCTCTGCTGGTCCAAACTCCTCCTAAACTTGTCTCATGCACCAGCTAAGAGCCTTTATGCAAAGCACCAGTGAAAAAAAGACTTCCTGCACATGAACATAATGATAGTGAAATGAAACCTAGTTATAAATAGTGGCAGAGGAGGTATGCCACCAATAAAAGTTTGGTTTAGGCAATGTTGCATTTCTCTTCTGGAAGGTCACTGGCGATGGTTTCAAAGCCTGTTTTAAGACAGTCACGCTTTGTGCCTATCAGCTGTCACTATTAGAGACACGTTTCATTATTTCAGCTGCAAAAAGATTTAAAATGGGTTGTAATCATTTCAAGTGCTTCACAAGTAGCTCAGAGTTCTAGTTCCTGGATCACTTGATAAAACTAGAGAAAATATTTGAACACTCAAGGAAGGCAACAGCACTGTGGATAATAAAATGCCGTGACTCCCAGCCCTTTTTCAGTGTTAGGATTTATTTTCTGGTTTTGTGAAACAAAACAAGAAGTGTACAACTGAAAACACCTGCAAAGATTTCAATCCCTCTGGGCTGAGTCAAGCTCCCCTGGGCTTTGTCTGTGGAATCTGACCAGACCTTGGAAATCTGGAAATTCTTTCAGGTTGTGCAAATGTGCCTGGCATCTAGGCATGAACCTATATAAAAATAATTTAAATAAAAACAAACTCCACCATCTACCTATGAAATGAAATTTATTACTCCATCCTCCTGAGGATTTATGGGTGATGACAAAACACAACACAGACCCATTTATTTTTTCAGCTTCCAAGGAAAATAAGCAGGATGGACTAACTGAACAGGAAAAAGAGAGAGTTGTAATTCAAATAGTGGGATTAAGGTGTGAATATTCTTTTAAATCCAATTGCTCCATGAGCTTAAGCAGCTAAACTCACCATTAATAACCAAGATTCCTCCACGATTAGAGAGTAAAGTAAAAAACTACTTACTAGACACTCAACTGATGGGGCAGACAGAAGAGAGAGCTCTGGTGTGCACGTGTGTAAGAAGGGAAGCCTTGCATACTTTATTAATAATCCATTTTTTTTTCCTAATACCATATGCTAAGGTGAAATGGAGGCTATTCTGCTTTTGTTTTGGCCTCCTTATACTGAAGTCTTGATTACTGTTGTTGCTTCATGTCACATCTATCCACGTGGCACGTACTGCATGTACCCAGCATGAATATTTCATGAATATTGGGGAAGCAATTGCAATGTGAGACACAATGCATATTTCAGATGACACATGACTGATGTGTTTGGAGATCTGGGTTTATTATGTACTTGCAACATTCATCTACTATGAGAAAGCTGGTCTTTCCCCCTATTGCTCTGACTAAAGTCAAAGAAGGAAAACAAATGTGCATTTTGAATGTATCTGATCTTTTACTGAAACAATGAATTAATGTACTGTCATGTTTGTTTTCTACTTTCTTTCCCCAAAGACAGAGCACAGAGATAAAAACATCAAAACTGCTTTGTATTTGCTTCAAAACATAAAAGTTTCCTTTTAAAGAACTTTTCATGCCCCACATCATTATTAAGCTTGGATTAATAAAATTTGGTTTAATATTACACTTTTTAAGTAGGGCTTCTACTATAGAAATAATCCTATTTATATCTCTGATTTTTCTAAAGAGTACCCCTATTTTACCATCTCCAAAGAAGTTCAAGTTTATAAGCAACGACCCACATCTATATGGGGGTCATTGTTTTTTTTATAAATAGCATTTAAGACAGGAACAGTATAATAATGAACAGTATAATAATAAACAGTATTTAAGACAGGAACTTGGATGAGCATTTGTTGTGATCTCATTTCTGCTGTAAGAATGCTCATTTCTGGATTTCTTTGGTTTCTCTCTCTTTCTTTATACCAAAACAAAACAAAAACAGAAATAGCATCCCCCACCCACAAACTGACACAGATGATTTTGAAGAGGCTTCATTTGATCCAGTGAGGAAAAAATATCTTTTTGGAAGCTCAACAAGTTTCACAGAGAAGAGTTTTCCTCCAACAGGTTATCTTTAAAAAACATCTAATACAACATCTTTGTTATAGCAACACAAATATACCTGCTTATTTCCTACAAATATTGCATATAGCTGGAGGAATAATAATTCTATGTATTCCCCAAACCAAGGCAGCTCTAATGATTACTTTTAAGTTGTTTTGAAAAATCAAAAAGACAAAAACTTTCAAGAGAGTGTAGAAAATAGAAATGACCCAGGGAAGACAGGGTTGGTCTTCGAAAGCCCGTCATCAAGTTTTTGCTGTAATGATTTTAAAATTAAGAGCCTGCTTTTCTATGCAAATATGTCTGGGCCATTTTTATGGCTTCTCTTGGCAACCTGTTGTATGGATGTCAAGCAGGTAGTGCAGCTGTTCTACGCTCCCTCCAAGTTTTCCCACTGCTGTAAGAACATTTTACCACTTGGAGAGATGCTTACTCGGTAGAAAATTCTTTGGGTCGTAATAAGTTTTTGGATGTCAAATGGAAACATGCCAGGAACAACTCAAAATCAAACAAACTTACTGCTGAGTCAATTGGTCTAATCGTGAAACTCCTGATTTACAGTTTCTCAAACCCACTTGTTTCCCATTCAGTGTCAGAACTGTGGACATTTCAGGTTCTGTACCTCCATTTTTGGCCCTTATTTAAGGGTACACAACGCAGGGTAGAAAAGGCTGCTTTTCTCTTCCCTCCTTTCTTCCTTATATAGATGTTGCAATAAGAAAAAATAGAAAGCCTATGGCCTGCTTATAGTTCATTATATTTATTTACTGTATTTTAAATGTAGTAACCCTCTGAAATGAAACAATTCTGTCATAAGTTCTAATGTTTCATGGTCTGAGAAAAGAAAGGATACAAACAAGCTAAAAATATAGGTGCATCTCAATTCATTATGCACAGATGTTACTGGAAAATCAAAGACACATGCAACATTCAGAGAAAAAAGTTTCTTAATCCTTCATAAGCAGATCTAGTAAATGAATAGTATGCATGGATGAACAAAAAAATATTTCAGAAAAATTACATGATATAATTATATGTCAGGAATCGCAGAAGAAAAAAGAAAGTAGATATCCCTTGGAATCGGTAAGTGCTCCTCAACAAAGCAGCTAATTGTAATTTTAAATGAGGCCACAGGTGCTGGTTACCTAAATGCCTTCCTATGTGGCAGCTGCTTGTTCATTGGTCTTGGTGGACAGTTCATCCCATCAAGGAGCCCATCACAATCATTGCCTTTGTTGGCAGCCCTGGCATAAGCCAAGAACTGAAGGGCCATCTCTGCTCCCCCTGATGTGCAGCACTTTGAGGAGGTTTCCTCCTGCTGTACTTGCTTGTTCAGTGCTTTGGCAGTTGATTTTAATTCCCACGCTTTACTGCCCAGCAAACCTACACTCCCTTGAAAATATATATTCTTATCTAATCTTGTCTGCCTCAATTAATCACCGTGGCTTAAGATAGCATCCCAGTCCTTGAAACTAAGAACGGGAGGTCAGCCTCCACAAACCTCTATTCTTACCTCAGAAGTCAGAATTTGTTACAAAAGACAATGTGGAATGGCCAGCACTGCTAAATAAGAGATGGGAAGATATTCTTCAAGAAAAGGCAGCAATGAATCATCCAAAAACAGAAGTGTCATGACCATACAGATCACAGAGTATTTTCCTAAATAGAGATGCTGTAACACACAATGCAAACACTCACAGATAAGTGAGGGAGAAGAGAAAATTAAAAAAGCTGAAACCTTCCCACTGTCTTAGTTCAGCAACAGAACAGAAAGAATATGCAGCTCAGCCTAGAGACACAAATCTATATAAAGGCTGACTGATCCCTCTTGTGTGTTACTCTTAATATCACTTTAAAAACTATACTTTTGCTCTCCTGGGTGCTAGCATTTAATCCATTTCTGATACACATTAATAAAACAGTGCATACACACATCTTATGCATACATACACACATATATGCTTTAAAGCAGCATATGAAGTTTTGAGTTATTCCATGGTCCTGACCAATAGTTATTAATTTTCTTGCTTTCAACTGAAATTCATTCTACTTACACTGAAATCGCCAACAAAAATCTAATTTATGTGTAAATATAAGAGTGTTAAGTCACTGTGTTCTGTTTCATATGGGATTCTGAGCCATTACTCAAAGCATTTCTAATGTTCCCATCACTACATCTCCAACAGACTATGGCTATTTGAATTAAATACATGAAATATAAGAAAACATATTCTTCAGTAGTATTTCTCACATTTCTCTTTACAAGCAAAGAATAACTGTCAGAATAAGAATAGTGTATATATTTTTTTTTTTTAAATAGGAAATACACATATTTGTGTATATGTATTAAAGCCCAGCATTACTGATCTCTAGCCTTCACACCAGGTAAGTGGCCGTTGTAAAGATGTGGATTCCCTCCCAGTTCTCTTGCTTCTGAGATAACGAAAACAGCATCTATACGCTCAGAAAAAATGTAGTGAAGACAATTTGATTGTCATATCTGAGTCCTTCAACTATAGGAAGAGTAATATAAGTGGTTAGTATTACTCTGGTGAGTCTTGATTTTCCATACAGACAGCTCTGGGGCACACTTTCTAGTTAACGAGACATTTTAATTTACTATGATGGTTTTGGCTGTTGCCTTGTGAGTTATTGTATTATGTTTAAAGATTTCCCACGATAAAAACATTTCAATGTATTTATAATCTTTTGACTTTCTCTGTGTTCATTTGGTCAGTTACCACTTCTGGTTATTGATCATCTGAGATGGTCACAATTCCAAGCAAGTGCCCTCAATGAAATTGCATTGCAATAAAAATACAATGACATTAACTAGGAAAGAAGGGACACTATTATTGCCATTTTGCTAATCTCAAATGCCCAACCACCACCACAAACAAAAGGAATGAATATGAAGAAGATCAGCCATGTTCAAACACAAACAAATTCAGTTTAAAATATTGCCTTGGGAAAACAAAATCGTCTGTTAATCACTTAAAATACTAATGAAATGGAAAATTACTAGAAGGATTAGTTTCTGTATTCAGTGTGTGGCATCCTATTTTAGTGACTCTGGAAAATACAAGGCTGATAAATCCCAAAGGGCAAAAAAGTATTTTTTATGCAAACACAAACAGATCAGAGGTCAAGACTCGTATCCCTCCTCGACCACAGCCAGGCTCTCCTTTATGCTCACTGAATTCTTCCTCTTACCTCCCAGTTCCTTTGTCCTTCTCTGTTTTCATCTGTTCACCAAGCAACTTCTGCCTTTTTTTGCCTTTATCTTAGGCTTCTTTTAACATATTTCTTCTGCCATAATCCCAGGTTAAAAAGGGAACTCGTATCCTTGCTTACTCAGTGAAATTTTGTTGCACCCCTCCTGCTGTACAAGGAGCTGAGAGAACTTTGAGGAGATCTTAACTTTCCTAACTAACTCTATGGTACTACTGCAACCAGGGAGAGAGGAAAGGCTTTGCAGATTTATCACTTCTACTTGCAGGTGGGGAACCCTCCCCATTTATTCATCTCTCTGCTGGAAGTGATCATGAATTTTCCACCAGTTTCCCCAGCAGACCATGCAGGTCTGTCATAACTGAGCTCAGGCACTCAATTGTCAAAATGAAATACAGTGTTAGGCCATTCCTGACAGTTATCCTCTCTGGTCCTTTGACATTATGTCTATCCAGCCCCTGAGGATTTTCAGTTCCCACAGTTCTAAAAATCCCCCACCTCTGCTGACAGGAAGAGTGGAAGTGGTCAGCCCCCAGGCTCTGAGCCTCATATTGCAGCTGCAGAAGTGAGCTCCCCAGGTGTCACCGGGGCAGTCAGGAGCAGGAATCACTTCATTTTTACAGATAGCTTTCCTTTCCCTTTCCTTTGCCTGCTCTAAACCACAGCAATCATTGGTTTGGTTTCTCCTTTAAAACGAAACCTGAAAACAGAAGCATTTGCTGGGTGGCCCTGTGGAAACTCACCCATCACAAAGAACAGACAGGCCCAGATGGAGGAGAGGAAAACTTTCTGCATTGCACAACTTTGCATGACACCTATTTACAGCGAGAAAGAAAGTGGTGTCTCCTTCCCTAATCCTCCCCCTGCCTCGTTTCAGTAGCCAAGCCTTAAGTGCATGAAGTTGCTTTACTTCCACACATCTGTTGGCAAATCTGGATGGCTGTCACATAATTACTAGAGGTTAAAATAGCAGGGCTAGTAATAGAGATAGCAAACTAAATCTTGTTTGAGAAATCTCTGTATTCCTTCTGTCATGCAGAATCAACTCTATCAGTCATTAGCTTTGGAACCTAAGCTGCTTACCACACCTGTGGGCTTTCAAATGGAACCAAAGGAGTTAGTTTTGACCTTTAAATGGCTGGAAAAAGGGTACTTGAGAGATGTTTTCTCTGTTGTGTGATTGTAGTGCAGAGAAATTTGTGCTAGAGTTCTGTCAATTCACTAAAGTTGGAACTCCTAGAAGGGTGTTCATTGTCAAAGCCCCCTGACTCAAAAATGGAATGCCCCTTTAGCTTCCCAGGCTGGGTTTATTGATTCTTCTGTGATGATATTAAACTGCCTCCTCTACCAGAAAACTGAAGGAAGCTTTTGAGCATTAAAACTGGTGTTGATATCTGAAGCAGCTTAATGAAGAATATTGCTTTGTGATTCTTACAGGCAGCTGAATCCATTTTAATAAAACTTTGTGATACCAAAAGAAAGCACAGTAATATTTAATCTTATTCTTTCATACTCCATAAGAAGAAAATATTCATATACAATTAGAATAAAACTGTTTAGGGTGAAGAAAGCATTTCTTTGATTGTGAACACTGTATGATAGAGAAACAAGTGCAAAGCTATCTGTTTTAAAGGAATTGGAACAAGTCCTGCTGCAAATTTGGATTTTGGGTCTAAGAAGAGATGAAGTGAGTCATTAGAGAAACAGCAGCAAAAGTTCCTGTTGATGAGGTAGTCTATTAAGTGATGTGTGAACTAGCAAACTACTCTCTAGATGCTGAGACATGTATTAGTATCTGTCCCCCAGCTCCCTAAAAAGTAAATGCCAGAACAAAATTGCTTTAAGAGCCAATTTCACGTCACTCATTACTTGCAAGTAAATTCTGCATCTTCCCAGCACTGAGATGCAGGCAGGAGCTCTTGGTATAAGTAGAAAGAATTACCTCAAATCAGATGAACACCAAAATGCCTGTCCTTCTAGCCAAGCTACTGGGAGTGAAGCTAAATGCACCCTCCTAAAAAGTCAGTGTTACGTTCTTCCTTTGTGCTTCCCAAAACAACCAGCCCTTAATCTGTCAACCAACTCGAAAATAACTCTCATCTCGGGATGAGAAAGCATTTGATTCCTACAGGTTAAGATTCAAATCTGAAATCTGAAAACACAAAATATAATTTAGGTTAAGAAGGCTCCTCTAACATTTGTCATTTCAAGCTTTACTGCTCGGCCTTTGTACATCCACACTGATGTTTCTCAAGTGATGTTTTTAGGGACATGGTTGAGAGGTGGATTTGGCAGTGTTTGATTTACTTGGACTTGATGATCTTAAAGGTCTTTTTCAACCTAAATAATTCTGGTTCTATTCTAAGTGATTTTAGACGTAGGTTACAATTTGACAGCTGAAAAATTTTCAGCTTATCAGCTTATGGGTCCTTCCTCTCTGGAAATCCAAACAATGGTACCTTATTTAAGGCCATGAGAAGTAACCAGAATGATGTAACTGCTTACTACTTCATGACAATATCCAAACTATATTTTGTCACCTTATAAATGATAAAATTGAAAAATAATTAAAATAACAAACAAAATAATGGAATGATACCTTTAAGAAACTATTGCACCCTTAAATCTGTTTCTTGCTTCTGTGATACATTTATACCTCTCAGATTCTCTAAATTTAAAAATACCATTGAAATATTTTACACAACCCTCTGTATAACTGCCAGTACCAATAACTTCATTCTGTTAGGTAGCTGCTGTTACAATTTCGTATCTGCTTTCATAAATCAAAAAAAAAATTCTGAGATAAGTTAATCACTTCAGTTACATTTAAAACTATCTGTCTTACTCAAATTGATGGAATAAAACCCACATAGAAATGTCCATATTCTAAATTATTAGAAGCATTTCAAAGATTTTTTTGACACTTCAATATCTGATACAAGTTTACTGTCAGAAAGGTCTGTCATGAAGTCTAATGAGCCCTTATGGATTATCCTGAAAAAAATCAAGGAACTGGAAAATTATGGTAATTTCCTTACAAATGGACAAATCAGGTGGTCTTTCTTTTTTCACAGTATTTACATTATCCAAGCATGTTTAAAATGAGACATTATAGTCTTCTTTCCATTACTTTAGTTTCATATTGGCTGGAATGCAGGCAAAATGTAGCTTAAAAAAATGCATTGCCTTTTTTATCTATGGTCCCTGAAACTTCACCTAAACTATCAGTGATAATGCTTACCTTCACTACAGCTGGGTAGTCTGTGAAAAGACAGTCAGTGCTCAGCTGAAATTCAAGTGTTTCCAGCTGTACTTCAATATTACTATTACAAAAACAAACAAACCCCTTAAAAATTATTTAGTAATTCGAAATACACTTTACTGCACGATTCTACAGCGTTTTCTCAGTGGTTCCAACTTTGGCTCATAAAAAAACAGGCAGATAATATTTATAAGGAGCAGCTAAATCTTGACTCAAAAGAAATTTTGAAGGCAGTTTGAAACTGTAGCTCTGAGAAGGTCTCTGTTAATACTGCTGCATCTGCAACTGAACCAAAAACTTTAATTATAATTTTTGACCAGATCAAACTTAGTTTTAAAAGTTCTAATTTCTTTCTTCTCATCCTAACCTTTGCAAAGCAAAGGCTTACCCCTTCCTACTATGTTCCAGTTGATATGAAATTAAATGTGAAAAATTAAAGCAAGGGCAGTGAGAGTCTAGATTCACAAAGCTGGAGAAGACGATTTACAGTATCTCCAGGGCTGGGAAAATTAAACTGGAGAAAATTAGAANTCTTGAACTTGGTAGTTAAAATATAATCTGCAAATACCACCTCCTGCTATGATTTTTCTTCTCACCCCCCAAGAAGAAATACTACTTTTGCTCATGTTAACGTGCATCTCACATCTCTCCCTCTCAGAATGAGAAATCCCTGGTTTTCCTACTTGCTCTTCACCATATTCCTCATTCCAAAAGTGGACAGTGTGAGAACAACTCAGTGAGAAAGTTGTGTTGGTTGCCTAATTATAAAGGTCAAAGTTTGTGAAATAATATCTATATTATGAGATACCTTTTTAGTGAAAAACCATCTCCAGTTCCCCCTAAAATAAGGAGAAATAAAACAGAGCCACAGCTTCCAAAGTCTCAAGACAGTTTTAGCTTGTTTTATCACTAGTTTGTAGCAATCTCTCAGTTACTCTGCATTAAAATTGTTCATAAACTTCCCTGAAGGTACATCTATGTTGAATGTAAAACATGTCTAGAAGTGACACTGAGCACTGAATCATCCCAGATCATTCACACTACCTGTTACTTTGATCCCAGACTCTACTCTGGAATGAACAAACCAGCTCTTCACAAAGTAAAACATATGTCCATTTTTTGAGACAATTTATTCTCAGGTCTGCTCTCAAGACACAGTACAGGTGACATTACAGGAAACTGCCTCCCATCAACCCAAAAGAGTCTCTCAAAACCACCCTGGCATATTTTGCTTCCTCAGACAAACTCCAGCCACAGCACAGAGCATCACATACATTCATTTATAGCACAAAATAAGAAGGTGGTCAGCACAAAAGGCCCTGATATTTTATGCAGTGTGACCTTAAGCAAGAAAAAAAAAAAGTTCTGTCTGTGGACTCAGACACTGTAAAGGTGGAGGAGACTCAGAGCAGAGTGACTTGTCATGTGGACGAGACCAATTGCACTAGAGAGTCTGAACCACTACAATCTCAGCCCCCTGTGAAGTATTGGCCCCAGGGAGTGGGATTACTCCTTGGCCTTTTTTCAGCTGCAGTGCAGACTTTCCTCGGAGAATTACCAAAGAGTAGAAACTAGCTGAAGCAAAATACTCAAACTAAACCACCCCATAAATATTGGCTTAACCCAAATATTTGCTTTCAGGGCACAACTGTTTGCCAGCTCTATTGACTTTTCATCAGCTGAGGATTCATTTTCCACGGAGAGTCCTTAGCTGGTTAACAACTATGTTAACCACCCAAACAACTTGACTAGAGTGGAACATATCTTTTTTCTATTCCCTTTACCTTCCCATGAAGGCTAGGGCAAAAAAGCTAGGTCACATGCAGCCACTGGAGTCAAGGAAGGTGAAAAATTCTCCCAGATGTCACTAAATCAATTTTGTATATTAACTTGTCCCCATGAAGAACACCACACAGCACGTACACATGCACATCCATGAGAACACTGCATTAGTATCAACCTGGGCCTAGCTATTTTTGCAGATAAATTGAATGAAAAAAAATCACTGACTTTTGCATTGAGTAGTTACCCTTCCAGCATTGTCTAAAGCAGTACAGAAATGCTCTCCCTTTCCTAGTTTCAGGTGGTCATCTTGTCTTGCACTGAGACGTGATATTTCTAGAAGTGCCTACTGATGTTTATTTATTCTTCATTTTAAAATTAAATATATTCCTAGCTAGCAATCTATAAACTGCTCTAATGATTTCTAGTTAAATAAAAGTATAAATTTGTTTTTCTTTTCAGCTATTATTAAGCATTTTGTAATACAGGTGAAAAAACTTCCTTTAAAGAACTATTCTTTATATTGTCAACTTTATATGTTACCAGCCATTTGTGACTGATTACTGCTCCTTACATTGGCTAACTAAATCTAATATCAAAAATCCATTGACAGGAAGTGGCCATAAATTCATCAATGACATGTGACCAGGCTATGACATGTGACCTCACGGAGGTACAGGAAGGGTAAACTTCAACTGATTTAATTTCAAACAATTTTTTCTTGAGATTGCAGTAATAGTTTAACGATAGAGAGATGTTAGAAGGAAAAAGGTGTGGAAAATGAAATTAAGCTGTCCTTAGAGACTGAAAGCTCAAAAAATTTTGAAGAAGAGTTCAGCAGTTGTCAATGCCAATAGAATTTAATGGAGCAGATACAAAGCAAAAGACAAAATCAATACCAAGGTGCTTGTGCTTCATTCCTTTGTAGTTGTCAAAACTCTGAAGTTGTTAAATAATGACTTATAGACTAAGAATGTCTACTTTGACATTTCCTTAATGCCATGTCAAGAATCCAGCTACTCACACTCAAAAAAAAAATAAAATTTGTATTATATGGAAAAGAAACTCAACCTCAGAATGATACGATGTGAATTTAACACCACCTGAGCCTTCATACTGTTTTTGTACAATGTAAACAAAATAATTAAAAAAAAAAAAAACAAAGAAAAAAACCGAAAAACCCAGTCATAATTTCTGGACAAATCTTTGTTTCAGACAGACACATATACAGAACAAGAGGATCACTTTGCAGGCTCCAATCATTCTGCAACAGACAGAAGATCATTCTTTAAGGATTCCCCAATGAATTGCTTCTCTGAAGCATCTCTCACTCAACTCTGTGAGTCAGTCAATAACAGAGCCAGGGTTGAAAACGGCCGAGTCACTGAGGAAATAGCCTCAAGTTGCACCAGGGGAGGCTCAGATTAGGCATTAGGAAACATATCTTCATTGAAAGGATGGTCAGGAATTGAAACAGAGTGCCCTGGGAAGTGGTGGAATCACCACCCCTGGAGGTATTTAACAGATATTTAGATATGGTGCTCGGGGACATGTCCTAGTGGCGAACGTGGCAGTGCTGGATTATGGTTAGACACAAAAATCTCAGAGGTCTTTCTCAACTTACATGGTTCTGTGATTCATCTTTTACAAACCTCATACAAACCCATGGCCCCTCTATAAAAACCCAGAGCATTCAAAGCTGTGGGATAGAGAGACTGTTCCCTTCCTGTGCCCGCTCCCCGTCCACTGAAGCTGGTACAAGTTGCTTCCCCATTTCCCAGACTGGGATGTGACACAGAAGAAAAGCTGACAAGTTTTGCTTCATAAGGCAGCTACTGCTCCCTGAGCCAGCAATTTGGTGCTGTGGAGCTGGGGCAAGTCAGCCCAATGGTGTTGTAAAGCAGGAAGGCCAGGTGAATAAACCAGAATGCAAATTAACCCCACTTCACCGAGTCACAGGGGAGAAGCACTGTGGCTTTGATTCATCACTCTTACCTGATTAAGCTGCAGCAGCTGAAGAGGTTACTGTCCCATCCCCCAGCCTAATTAGGCAGTTAAAATAAACCAACACTTTGCAGAACTAAATTTCTTAACTTGTTGCAGCTAAATCCTGCAGGGATTGTGAATCAGACCTCTCAGGTACCGTGGCTCATCGTCTCACCCATAAACTTAAATGTCCTTTGGTTCACCCTAATACTACCATGGCTCTGGAGCAGAAATGCCACTGTTCCATCCTCCCCACTCCTGGAACAGAGGCTGTCAGCTGAGGGAGAGGGAGGACAGACACCAGCCAGATCCTCTTCAGCTGCCCTGCAGGAATCAGCAGAGCTCATGACTCAAAGTTCTTATTCTGACCCAGAAGCACCTTGTCTAGTTTAGGTTAATCTACTTTGTAAATGCAGCTTTTAGGTGTCAAACTTTAAATTCACCTTCTAACTCATTCTGTATTCATCCCATTATGTAGAAATACCTGTGAAAGTAGCACTAATCATTTGAAATTTACGTCAGAGTAAAAACAATACTTAAATTTTATAAATACTACTGTTTCTATTAGCAATTAAAAAAAATATCCCTTATAAAGGCATTGCACAAGCATATCAAATTAAAGGAACTGAAACATCACTAAGATTCAATTCTGAATCATCCTGCAGAGAAGATCAAGGTTAAAACTAGTCCCTTCATTACCTCAAAAAGCCAAGGAGGAAGAAAAAGCAAAGCTGCAAAACATTCTTTCCAGCCTTCTATGTGCATTCAATACCTCTGGTAGAATCTTGTAACTCTGACAGCCATTTTATTCCTTCACATATTTATGGAATACCGAGGAGAACAGATTAGGCAGATTTATTTCTTTTCAAGGTCACTCCTTTAGTGATCTGAAGCTAAAGTGAAAGCTCAGACTTCCAGAGTATTCTTGTATTCTGATAATTTGGATATTCAGTGGATTTTAATTCAGACAAAACAGTCAGGATATTGGAAGATGAATATCTTTTTGGGAAACCAATCACTTAAAACTGGAATTGATAAGTGCAGGCTGTGTTTTGTGCTCTCAGTGTTATATCTCCATGACCTGTTACGATGGGTCTTCATTACAAGTGCTCTGTAAAGGGTTTGAGCTGGGATTTCCTAAAATGCTGTTACAGGGTTCAGACAGAGGTACTGAAAACAGAACTGGCATAACTGAAATTCAGCATGGGGCTGATTTTGTGGTTTGGATGCCTGAATTTCATTAGGACTATTTGTTTTTTTCCATGACAACACATAATTAAAACAAACACTTCCAGACATTGCTGCATTTTTTTTTTTTTTTTTGCTACTGAAGTCTCATTTTCCTTTTAGGAAATTTTGTAGAAATACAAATTGATGGGAGGGAGCCTCCAGAGAATATTTTGTCTGCCAGTAACATGTATGGATGAGGTGACTTGCTGAGCAATACCTTGTTAACAACTTTCAGGTTTTAAAGAAAAGTAGGAAGGGGTTTAGTTTGCCTGCTGCTCGCTTTAAGAAGGTAGTGTATAATCAAAACAAGATCTCCCACAGGAGAGATTCTTTAGCAGAAAAGGAAGGAAGGAAGGCATTACCCCAGACATTTGATATAGAGGGTATGACAAGAGGAAGAACAAAGGAACAATTCAATGCCTCTTATTCTTGCTGTAGCAAGTGCTACAAGGAATAGCAGGCAGGTTAGAGGACACTGCTGCTGAAGCATTTACTTAAGCAAAAGGACAGAGGTAGCTGGGGCAGATGACAGCTAGTTGCAAGGCATACATATCCTCATTCCATGCCACCCACTGTTAGGCAAAGCCTGGAAATATTCCAGTTTCTCAGCTGGTAAGGACAGGTCTCTATTGTGTCTCACAGTAAACCTAATTTTTGCTGCTATGAACACTTTGAAGCACTTCCATTTCATCCCTGTAGCTTCCAGAAAACAGCCCAATACAAATGGTAACATATATGCAGTGATCTCCCGCTCCAGAGGCAAGAACAGGCAGTTTGGGGTCACGTACAGATAACTGCATTTCCATATTTTCTAATTTTCATGCTTTATCACTGGGACCTTGTTGCCTGTGCCAGTTTTTTGGTGCCAGTCAATAGATATTATCAAGAGTGTGTGATGATTCACCTGACCATTTAACTAGTCCAGCTCTGATATTGCCAATTGAAGTCCTGTAAGAGATGACATGTTCAGGGAGTAAAGCAATACAATTATATCAAAACTGTTGCACACGAGACTTGAAAAGTTCCCCATTTTGGAAGTGCATGGAAAGAAGTGCCAGCAGAGCCATTACTTTCTTATGGAAAGGAAGCAAGCTTATGAATTTCTTGTTAGGCTGTGAAGCAGCACAATTAAGGCAAAGATTTTGAGTCCTAAACCGCTGTATGAAATGCTTGTTTATCAAAGCTATTAACTGAAATAAAGTAAAATTGAAACAGCGTAAGCTATCTGATCTCTTGCTTTCATCACTGGCTAGTAGCCAGTTAATTACAGCAAGTTAATAATGTATTAAATTTTGTTTGCTCAAGTTATCGACAATTTTCGTTTGGTGCAAATATTCAAGTTTTGTAGAAGCTGAAGCAGCTATGGTTTATCTTTGCTTTATAACATTTGCAAAGCCAGCAACTGTATAATGTAGTGTGGCTATACTATATGGAAAAACAGCACAGAAGCAACTCTGAGAGAATGTCAGGGACAAAGTTTAATCTGTGACAAAACTGTGTTTTAACTTATATTTTAACTCATACTTTTGTAATGCCCCAAATAAAATTATTTCTACAATGATTATAAAAGACAGGCAAGTATAATAATAGGTAATTTGCCATTGCAGCCAAAAATCTCTGGAATGGGCTAGAGGCTGAACATTATTTCAGGTACCTATGCCTGGCTGTGACTGAGAACACTGAATTGGAAACATTTTCCCATAACTGTCCTCGAAAAAAGGTTTTATACACCCCTCCAAAGTGAAGAAACTCAACAAATATAAGAGTTACTGAAAACCCCAGTGGACTCTTTAGGAGAAAGTAAATCAGATTTCAAGAGAATGAGCTAAACAATAGGTGAAAAAGCTTTTATCTGCTTTACTGACCAGGACTATAGATTTTTTCTATCCACTTTACTCTGGTTCAGAAACCTGTGCAGACACTAAACAAAACCACAATTATATGACACAATTTAGTTCCACAAACGAGCACTGTAACTTGATTCCGGAATGTTAAACATTTCACTTGTTATTATGAATATCCAAAGAAATAGTGTCAGTGGAATATTTTTGAACTTCCAGTCACAGTAACCAGCTCTTCACTAGCTCTTTCTGCACAACCTTCTGGTGGGGCATGAATTTTATCATCGCATTTGCTTCTTCCTCCTCCAAACTCCTGATCTAGGATTCCCTGTTCGCCCCAGTGCATTCCTAGTTTCCTCCTCCTGCCTTGCAGTCGCTCCTGTGGCATGATGCTGAGACAAAACAGCCTGCCTGCTTGCCAGGATGCTGGTCCAGTCCCCCAGTTCCCTCTTTTCTCCAGCCACGAACTCCCCTTGGCTGTGAAGTCGACTGCTGCATTCAGACAAATCATTCCCAAACGCACCTCACCGACTCCAGACAATCTGATATCTCCAGCTGCCAAGCAGCAAATGTGCATTTGATGATGGTTTAAAATGTAACAATATTCTGCCTCTGAAGTAAAATAAGGAATGCTAACAGTCTTTCTGTTTTATTTTAATGCTGTGTCTGTATTCAAAAGTCTCATTAAGCAGTGCTGCACTTTTCCTTCTAGAAGGATGCCTGTGCAATGCTTTTTCCTAAGGGTTTAACAAAAACATACATGAATCACCTTTATTTGTGAGATTATCTCCAGGATGTTCCTTGCACAGTGAAGGTTTAGAAAATAATTTATATTTCATTTTCACAGATCGGTATTCCACCTGACAAAAAGAGGAACATAAAAAGACACTGTTTGTCTATATTATTATCTTGTTTTGTTTGGCTTTTTTTGTCACCTCCATATAGCATTGCAGACCTGTGATCCACCTGGGGCAAAAATTTTGGTGATGTATGAAGACATCTCTAAATATTAAGAGAGTGCTGGATATGATGGCAAGTTTGAAGAGTGAAACAGAAGCTCTCTGGTAAGATAAGGTGAAGAGCTGACAACTCTAAGGGGACAGAGCTTACTTTACTCAGTACAAGTATACAGTCACTGTAGCACCAAAATAAAGCTACTTGGAAGAGAGACAGATATGTCCTGGGGGGAAAAAAGGAAGTTTAATTTACCTTATTCTTCTTAGGATAATAATACTATAAACATTATTACTATTATTAAGTGGCTGAACCCCACGCTCGAGCATATCTGAGAAAATTTAAAGAGACTTAAATTCATTTGCTTTTGGAGTTTCAAGCTAACTGCAATCCACTCACTTGTCACTTCTATGTTAACTAGTTTCCTACCTGTTCAAACACAGCTCCAAAAGCTCATTTTACATTCCTACTACATGATAATTATCTGTTGAAATCTGTCTTTATGACCAGCAGGAGATAAAGTGCAATCACATTCATCCAGAAGCACTAAATGTCTTCTTTCCTTTCTCGGCACACTAGATAAAACTACAGTGAATTTTTACTTTCATTTTAGGGTAATTTTAATCTTTCGTGTTTCAGCTTCTTTATCACCTTAATGGCCCAGATGTGTTTTTGGAAGAAAACATCGACCTCTACCCACAGACTACTCCTCTGAGAAGTTCCCTAAAGGTACAGTTTCTGTACCAAAGTAATAGAGAAGAAAATAGATCAGTGAGGACAGTGTGTCAAAATGTGGTTATTTTTGAGTCATAAACTTAAAAAAAATTTCCCAAATTCTCTAAAACAACATGATGCATTATCTTGTCTGCAGTAGATATCACAGGGAAGCTTTTTCCAAAAACCTATTAGATTTTCTTTTGTAATAAATGCTTTTTTTCCCAATTAGGTTTTCCTAGAAGTCTGTATGTGTTTGAAACAATGCATAAGTGTGTCTCTGAGAGCTCTCAAGTCACAAAAAAAATATTTTGTTGGCCAAGACATTTTTTCATGTCCCTGTTTAGACCTCAGTCTCATGTAGAAGATGTGGAAGACACAGAACATGCTGGAGAAGAGGCAGACTAAACATTTGCTACAATATTTAGTTCTGTATGTTCCAGTTACAATATTCTGAAATTAAAAGTGTTAATTCAAAAAGAATTCTTTATGTTCCAGTTACAATATTTGGAAATTAAAAGTATGAATTCAAAATTTAGGGGTATTGCAGAAACTCTATGAGTTCATTACAAAACCAGTTTCTCTACCAAAATACCAATAATATCTTCCACACTATCTGATAACATTTACAATTTTGATGACAAAACCAGTGCATATGAGGAAGGCATTGCTGTATTTTGTTTCCCACTAGTAATAACAAATATTGGTGGAGAATACGGGCAGAACGAATTAAAATAAACTTGCAAGTATTAAAACTTCTGGAAAACCAGAATGCCTGAAGAGGAAAGTGTTGTTTGTACTGACTATGCAGTGGGAAAAGTACTTATTTTACTAATTTTATCCAACTCTGAACCTCATGAATGAAAACTTGCATCATAGAGTTAGATTGCCAGGGAAAACATATCTAATCTCCAGTATATTCACATCTTTAGATAAAGTAATCTGGAAATAATTTATTTCCATAATGGGGAAATGTGTTTGTTTAAATTTTGTGAATTTTAGTGTGCAGGGATTTTTCTGTGGCAGTTTTGAATGAAACTGTTTAATGTACAAAGTCACCAGAAAAGCATAGCTTGAAGATCATAATAGCTATAATTTGCATTTGCATTACATAAAAGGTGTGCTAAAATAGAGGGGAGAAAAACAGAGTTTAAATTTGCCAGTTCCTTCTCAATTCGAGCTCACATAAAAAGAAATACTATTAAAATAAAAATATATATAAACTTCTTCTGTGTTCTCGAGTGTAAAAGGCAAAACACAGAGTGGCCTTTCAAGTATGACTGAATTTCTTTGGTAGTCCAGAATTTCATATAACTCCTGAGCACCCAAAGGAGTGTGCAGCCAACCAAAACCCATTGTACCCAAAGATTCACAGCAGATTATAAATCCCCAGCCTGCTGTAAAACAAAAACAGAGAATGAGACAGAATTAGAAAGACAGAAAAAAACATGGAAGAATAAAAATGAGAAAAATGAGAGAAAGGTGGAAGCAAGGAAGGGAAGGAGGAAATGGAGGAATGGAAGACAGAATGAAGGAAAGAGAAAAGCAAGAAGGAAAAGAAAAAGAAAAAAAAGGGGGAAAAAAAGGGAAGAAGAGAAGAGGATGAAGAGGAAAAGACTACAAAGTGAAGTGAAAAACAGCTTATGTATCCACAAGAATCTCATGACTACATCAGAACTAAGGGAAGCTTGCCAAGGCTGGCACAAAATTAGTAATGTTATCTTTCTTCTCAATAGTGGTAGCCACCACAAGTAAAAGGTGATGAGAATTGGAAGCCTTCCCAGAATTTAATTTTCTCAGGAAAGCACTCGGTAGATAATTCTATTAAATTCTAAAATGTTGGATGTGAAAAATATAATCCCAAGTTTAAATGACACGCCTGCATAGACTGTACAAGGTGATTTATTTTTTTAAGTAGGGCAAAACAGTAAAAGAAAAATGGCTTAAGCATCTGAGAGCAGTCCTCAAGGGTCTCAGGAGACAGAGAGGGAAATGGAGCAAATTTAGGTTCAGCATTCTCTTCTCAAACTCGTAGTGCTTTTCCTATTTAGAGGTGGCTTGTTTAAGCATGGTGAGGGTAACATACAGTGAAAGGATGCAGATTCTTATTAGAAACGTGTCAAATGGCTTATCAATGAATGAAATATAATAGAAAATTCCTTAATGTGTGATACTAAAAAGAAAATCAATTGTACTTGCGAGTTGTAACAAATATCATAGTTTTATTACATGATGTAATACTCTAGGAGGACTCTGCTGAATTTATTTTACCACTCGGTTCTAATTTTAACAGGTGGAAACCATAGATAGAAGAATTTAGCATTAACTAATTCCTCTATTTATCTATCTTTATGTATTTATGCCTGTAAGGTGCTCAGGATCTCCTTAGTAAATAACACTGAATGGGATTATAAAGTATAAAGTATAAACAGCAAGCAAATAAGTCACATTTCCAGTGGCAGCAATCAGATCTGCTGAGAGGTTGGGCAGCAGACCTTATCCAGGAGGAGACATTGGCTACTTGAAAAGCTGTATTTACATAGAATCCATTGTAGGTTATGTTTAGTGATAAAACAGAAGGTGAAGTTCCTCAGTAGTTTCCAAGTTCAAGACTGTTTCCTAAAGAACAGCCCAATGTCTGTGCTTGTCTTGTGTCCAGAGAAGTTATTTTTTCTACCTTAAGACATAGAAACATCTCTACAAACCAGTGCAAGATACTCAAACAATACTCAAAAAATACTTAAAACAAACAAACAAAGGCACAGTAAAAACCCCAAAGCTAAAAGCTTCTTCCTTAACAACATTCTAGGAAGAAAACATATATTAAAACATAATGTGCAGACTTACAGTAGAAGCTAGTGGTTTCCATTTTTCAAAGGAGACTTACTGTCTTTAAAACAAAAATCTATTTCCTCTTTTCTCCCACAAAAAGTGACTCATTTTCAGTTGAATGTCCTTTCATTCACTCCCAAGATTTATTTTTTTTTTTGGTTAATAAATCTTATAAATCTAATATAAAAAATAGTCCCGCAAATAACCAGGTCTTAAAGAAAGTATAAAAGAGATACAAAGCCTGATGAAGTTTTTTTTGTTATACCACTATAACTACACTAAAATATTTAGTTCTTAGGTAAGAGGTGTTATCTTTAGAAAAACTCATACAGAAAGTGCAGAGTGAGAAACTATTAGTTGGGTTTGGATTTTACAAGTCCTCCTCTCAAAGCATAGCAAAATATTTAATGAATAATAATGAATTACCTCTAAAACCACCCTGCAGATTAATTTTGTGTAATGACTTACAAAAACAAGTACTTCTGCTTGAATTTAGAGTTTAAGGACACTAAATACTTCAATATTTTTGAAGTATAAAGTAACCTCACTGAACAAGGGAGAATAACAGGTAGGGAAAAAAAACAGTGAAGCAAAGCTGTATTTTCATGTGACAAAGCAACAGAAAAGAAAAAGAATCAAAAAAAAAGGTCATATGGAGATTTATCATATGTTCAATATCATACACATATGCATAGATGTACCATAAACGATATGTATGAGGGAAAATTTGATTTGCTTTTATCATCACAAAAGACTATCAAATTAAAGGCAAATAAACTGCTGCCACTAAACTGACAGGGATTCTTTTTAATTTCCTAAATTCAAAACTCTGTCTCATTTTAAACCATTAGATTAAAAAATGGGAGGATATTTAAATATTTACAGTTAATAAAATGTACTAAAATATAATTAAACCAGGAAATTCTACAAAAATGGCTTTAAGAAATAAAAAGGTAATACAATGATCACTACATATTTAGGTTAAATAGATGAAGACTGGTACATATCAGTGGTTCAGAGAGGAAAAAAAAGGAAATCTGGAGGAAGGAGGGAATTAACCTTTTCAACATTAGTACAGGACAAAATTTGCAGTAATTTTTCCACATAATATAACTACAATATCAGAGCAGTGCTGTGCACTGCAAGTTGAATTTTTAACAGCAACATATTTATAAAGAGACAAGCCAGTAAAACAGTATCTCATTTTTAAGACCAATCTGTGACAAAAAGCACTAAAAGAGAAGCTGGTAAAACACTTATGTTTTTTCTAAAGAATGCACATTTTACACAGTGTTATATACAAAATGTTTCCTTGACCAAGTTTTGATAAAGCCATCTATTCAAGTTCTGTTTAATTACATAAGAAAACTAACGAGGAAACAGGATCTTCAGTAATTAAAAGGTGTAAGTTTTGAAAGCACATAAATGTTTTTACAGCAACCGGCTTCTAAATGGAAAGTATCCCTATAATCTAAAGTAAATAGGTTATTTTTTTCAAAGTAAGTATTCAGTTATGAACGGAAAACTTGATTTTGTTTTTCAACCATGGTAAGGAAATTCCTCCCTTAAATCCTGTTCAAAAATTTGATTTAAATCTCACAAATGGAAATTTTCATTTCCAAAGTTCAGAAGGGGAGCAAATGTTTTGAGAACTCTTCTGAACAACACAGTAACAATATGTTCTAGTGTAAAATAACAACAAATGTACATTATTAATTATGTACTCTTTGCCCATAGGGAATACCCCCCAAATGCACAATTCTAGTACCCCTGGTTACAGAAAAAGATTATATTTGATAGCACAAACTATCAAAATCTTATGTAGCTTTTTATAGGTTCGTTATAGTTTTATGTTCTTGAAAATCTAAGACTGATAGGATTTCCTCTTCCCACACACTTCTTCCAAAAGTATTCCTTCCTTAATTTTATACTTTATTTTTTCAAAATGTGTCTTCAGGGCATGTGTGTGTGGTGGGTGTAAATAAAATCATTAATACAGGTATGGAGAGTACTGAGTTAAAAAATAGACTGTATCAGTTATTTCAAGACTGAACCTTAGAAGAGCTGATGTGGTTACTATTTGTGTACCTCAGCATACACTAAAATCTAAATCCTAATACAAGGAAGAAGCAAAAAATACCCTTCCTTCCTTCATGACCCATTAATGGAAACATGGCAAATAAGTGAAAACCAGTAATTTCTATAAAACTATCTTCCTGGAAAATAGAGAAATCAAAATATTGTAATTTGTAAGGGTGAAATTTGCACCGGAGTACAACCTTTAACATAAAGAATTCAAAAGGTCCCACTGGCATTAATTCAATACTTCTTAATAACCTTGTCATTCACTATGCCAGAACAGAAAAGTTTGAAAAAGTCAGTGTATATCACTTGTGCCATTTACACCTAACAGAGGAAAACAAAATAGTGACATTTGCTAAAAAATTAAATGATTAAAATTCCTAGAGTTCTTCTAAAAAAATCATTATTAAGGAGGATCCGGGACCCTGGAAACTTGAAAGTCTGTCACACCAGGTACTTTCAGGTGTATTTTCTGAGGACTGAAAAGAAAAAGTAGAGTAATGAGAAAGCCACAGTGCTTCTGTTTTGCTGTATCCACCATCATACTGACTTCCCAAAATACTCATCAGAGCACTGACTTGTTGGATACCACAGAGCTCAGAAAAAAATATGTTTCATTATTCCTTGTATATCTAAATCCACTCCCTTAAAAGCTACAAGGGCTAGAGCAAGGCTTATTGCAAATATGAAATAAACACCTGGAAATTCTCAATATGTGCTTGAAGAACTATTTTTCCTACTTTAATAAAAAAACAACAACTTTGAGAATCAAATAATATCCCTTGTGCATGTGGCATTTGGGGTTTGTCACTGTGGGGGTGGGGGAGAGGAGGAAATCACTTAAGAGTGAAATGATAAATCCCTCATGCAATATAAGATGGTTTCAATGCTGACTTCTGCAAGGCAGAGAAAAGTTTTCCATTTAATTCTTTCTAATTGCCTGCCTTAGTTAATACTGTTTCCTGACCCTTTACCATCAGAAATTGGAAAAAACAAGCCATCTTGCTGCCAGGGAGTAAAAAAACCCCGTGCACAGCAGAATACCAATTCAGGCTGCAGAGCTGGTACCATTCCCGCTTGTTGTCTTTTCTCTTCTTCTGGTGAAGTACACCCCTAATGAAGACTGCAGAAAAGCACAGTAATTTGCTTTTCAGATGAACCTCTTCAGCTCACTCCCATGCACAGCAAGGCCAACTGCAGCACTACTGGAACGCTGGCATCGAAATTACCCCTTTTCCTTCACCTCTGCTCATTTTGACAAAATAATGATCTGCAGACAACCAATAAAGGGCATTTCCCCCCCCCCCAAAAAAAATTGATGATTGAATCTACTCTTGTTACAGTTTACTGTGAGTTGACATAGGATTACAATTCAAAGAAAATGTGTTCACCGAAAGCTTCCACACAGCTGGACTCTCTGTGTAGTATTGGAACAATCTAAAGCCTAGGGTTAGACTACAAAGACTGACTCATTTGCTTTGTCAGAGACACAATTTTAAATTCACTGCATTCACTGACTTAAATTCTCTCTTCCATAATGGCAAAAAATAATGGTTCTTAATTACCCAGGCAAAACTTACACATATTGCCTCAGTTTTGGAGTTGTTGATAAAGCCTTCCCCCTGTTTAACACTTAGCATTATGTTTACTTTTCAAATTACCTAATAAATACATTCTCCAAATTCCTTAAGTAGCAGCATAATTTCGAACTGCCTTTGAAAAGCAGAAGCTGAATTAGTGTTATCATTCCTTTCTATTTCTGAAATAATTGAGAGCATTCCTGGGAGCACTCTCAATAGTATTTATCTTTTTTTTTTTTCTACTTACGTTGAAAAGTTGTTAAGGTTGATTTCTTCTCGAGCTGAGTTGTTTCAGGCTCTTCCATCAAGCAGTGGTGGCTTCTGGAGAACTGGGAACTAACCCTGCATCAAATGCATCAGCTTCTCCAAGACTTGCCTCCTGTTGTTGAGCAGTAGAACAATATTTCCTTCCCATCCTCATGGCCCTTCTACAGGCTGAGGTAGCAGATGGACTTTAGGACTTTACTGCTCTCGCCATCTGAGATGGTTTTTTATTTGAAAGTTGATCTGCTTCAGTGAGAGGATGGATTTTCTCATGCCAGCCACGGGAATTGAGGGGCGTGCACGGGTGTGAGGGTAAAGACTGTAAGGCTGGTGGTGTGAATGGGAGATATAAACTCTAAAAATCAGACCATGGAACTGCTATCAGGCTAACAACCCCCTTGGTCCAGAGGAAAAAAATGTAATCTATAGGAGCTTTATGAGAAACATCCTCCACCCTTTGCCAGACAGGTGGAACAGATGGGAGAGAAGCCTCTGCCCCTCATGCCCAAATAATATTTCTCCTTGTAATGATTCCCTCAGCTAGGAACACAATCTATTTCATAAACAACAATAAAGCTCAGGAAGATTTCCTTTGAGGATAATTCCTATGAAATCATGGCTATGGGTTTCTCCAAATAATTTTTCAGAGAACAGTTGTAACTACACCCTACAAGGACCTGAGCTGCTGAAGCCAGAAGAAAGTCATTCAGTTTGTGACTGCACATCCTTGGCACTGGTGTTTTTAAGGGCAAGGTGACAGAGGAAGTATTGATATGTACGGGTTTGATGATGAGGATGTATTATTTTAAAATAACTTAAGAACCAAGAGCAAAGTATGAGTTCATGAAAATAAAATACAAGGCTGAGAAATGGTCCTCGTTATAAATCCAAAAGCCAGTAAGATCAGAAGCGAGCCACAGGTAGAAAGGTTTGTGTAGGTTTCTCTATTATTCCTCTAAAAAAGAAGCATTACTAGTTTTTATTAATGCTACAACATTAAAATCAAAGGCATTTTAAAGAAATGTGAAGAACTTTTTCCTCTATTTTGTGAAATGCATAAAGTCATATTATTAAGAAAAAAAAAAAAGACACATTTTCCTAAGCATTTGTGTACAAATATAAAAGCCTTGCATGCTCATGTTCATGGGCTACTTGCACTAAATTTACTAAAGATGCCAAGCACAGACAGAATATTTATTTTTGAAATATAAATCATCAAGGGATGAATACTCTTTGACACTCTTGGGTTTATACTCTTTGTTGGCTGTCTGTCTCAGTGGCTTCCTGAGACTGATGTTCATACAACCTGCTGCTCCTACATACTTCTCCAGAGTTGCATGTGAACCTTTGGAATTATATTTGAAGGTGCCAGAGACAACAGTTTATTCTCCCCACTTTTCCATTCTGCATGTGGAATCTATTATGCTTGCTACTAAAGTATTTCTCATTTCAATAAGCAGAACTGGTAATTTATCAGAAAATTTACTCTCATATAATCTGAAAATATTCCAGCATATGAAATAAATAAAAACAAAACCAAGCCAATTCAACCAAAAAAAAAAAAAAAAAGATATCTGCAAGAGACACTTGAAAATTGAAGCTTCTGGAGCTGGTACTATTCAGAGTAAAGGGTTTTGTAGGAAGAACTCTAGAGTGAAACATGTTCCTGGAATCTCCCAGTTCAGGCAGGAAAGAGATAGGGAGACAGTAACAGCTACACAGGGAAATCTGAAAGCATTTTCGGCAGAAACATTACACTTGTACTTGGAAAATAAACGTGTTTAGTAGTGGAACGGTAAGTGGTACAAAGCAGTAATTAAAGAATAAAAAATATACCTTTCTACTTTATTGCCGTTCATTGTTATAATTACTCTCTACAGATAGTTGGTTAATTAATTTTCCTTGTTATTTGACTGCACATGATGAATGAAGAATCAACAAAACAGAGGATAACAGGACACAGAGAGGACCCAAAACTCCTGTTGCTGATGAACATACATGCTGTCCCTCACATGGAGGCAAATATAGTGACACATGCATTTCTTCACACCCAATGAAGCAGTTAGTACTACCTGATTTATTTTTAAACAAAGTAGAAAATTTATAATGCATTTACAGAAAAGCATTGCTTCAAACAAGACTTAAGTCTCACTTCTCACTTCTGAAAATAAAAGAAACACTGGGAAAGGAAACGGTAAGTTCTTATTTAACATGAAAACTTAAAATTATTGCAAGAAGAAATATCAGCCTTCCAGTGAATGCTATTCCATCAATATTTCAATATAATATAAAAGGAAAAGTTGAAGAATATTTAAATTTTACATGAGAAACAAATGACAGTTGTTAGAAGAAGTAGAATGATACCTCACAGAAAAATGCTTTTGGGGAAAAAAAGCACATAAGTTTCATATAAATTATGTTTTGTGGAACTGAAAAGCAGATTTAGAGTGATAAAGAATATATTACCTGTAAAGGGGGGTAGCATATTACAAAGCTTTCAGAAAAGAACAGCTGGATTGTAGTAGAATCTCTCTTCTAGGAGACAAATAGTACTTGGTATTTAAAATACGACTGCCTTCAAAATATTTGTCTAAACCCAATTACAGGTCATCAAGCAACTATAATTCATGTACCTCCCTTTTCAGTAGTCTGATTTTTATGTGTTGAGAAAGTGCTCTGACAGTCAGCTATCTACTTTCTGTTTATTGCTCCTGCTCCACTACAGTTAATTCGGGTGATGTATAACTCCTCATGTAAATAGACTCTTTTCACATGTCTTAACTGCCAAGTACCTTTATGATGCTTTCTGGGACATCAAAAGTATTAGTGATAGGAAAATATTACTCAGCCTACCTATCACTTGAAAAAAACAATAGTTTGGGTTTCACACTGTCATTTAATGGATGAACAACATCATTTAGGAGCATGAAAATCGCCCACAAACCTCAAAATTTGTAAGGTGGAGTATGACTTTTTGAAAGGCTGTATCTTCACAGAGGTATCGAGGAACTGCTGTCTGACAGCAGAAGAACAAATCTTTGGACTGATCCCTCTTTTGTGAATGAATAAGTCATCCCCATTACAGGGAGCAATGTTATCAGCTCATTCAATTTTGTTGGAGTGTTTGGTGTGCCTTTCTGTCCTGATACTACCATTTTCCATTGTGTGCTTGCCTTTATCCAAATAGCTTAGTCTATAGCCTTGTTCTCTGAGAAATGCAAATACATCAAAACCTCTTTTAAATTAATGCTAGGACTACATAAAAGTGAACCTTAGAATGACATGTTAAAAGCAGCATCCATTAAAAATGCACAAAACATTATTTAATATTCTGGAAATTAAATTGCAGATGATTAAAAGAAGGTTCTCTCCTCATTCAACGACTTACAACATTAAAAAGTTTATAATGAAAACCAATAATAATAATAATAACAACAATAAGGAACCAGGAGCTAATTAGTGAGTGATTCTGGGAGTGGTTCTATGGCTCAAACACAAGTGTCCTGTGCTGTATGAGAGACCTGGGGGTAATTTGTCCAGATACTTTAAGCAACTGAACTAAGTTTAAGCAAATGGTGCCAAAAGAAAGTTCTGCAATCATTTTGTTTGTTTGTTTTGTTTTCTGGAGGACTATGGAAGCATTTACCATCTACTCCCCTTAAAAAGCAGATTATTTTGTACTTAAACATACTGTCTATAATTTTCCTTCCTGAACAGCAGAGGTTAGTTTATGTTTTGATTTTGACCCACAACATTATTCTTAATTGCCAGTATATTTTGCAGTGTGGAAAATCTTTTTATAAGACTCTTAGACAATCAGGAATAATTTGATGTCAAGCAGGGTTTCTTGCTTGATCTGATTCTTTAGATGCTATTTTCTCTTTCCCAAACTGGGGGTTGGATGAGGATTTTTCTGCTTTCAAACAGTGGTGTAACAAGAGACAACACTGTCTAGAAAACATTCATTCAAGTTAAATTTCATTGAGTAATACATGCAGAGATTCTTTATAAAAATAAAAATAAAAAAAAAAAAGATCAGAGATGAAATGAAGCCTTGTTTGCCATACATAAAAAGAGAACCAAAGGACACTGGAAAGCTAACAAATTCTTCAAAGTGCCAGATCTTATCCAAATCAAGAGAGGAGTAAAATTGCTCGCCTCTTCAGCAAGGATTTATTTCTCACTTGACTTGGTCGAAATACAGACGGGGAAGAGAACAAGATCCTGAACTGATACACATCCTTATAGCTCCACCAAAGTCAAAAGAATAAAGATTTCACAGCATCTGAAGATTAGCCCTAAAGAGATCAAAGCTTTGCAGGTTTTTTTCATCCCTGAAAAAAGCCCCACAACTTAGTACCTTTAAAATCTGCTCTAATGGAGTTCTAAGACAGATGGTGTGAACGTCGTGTCACATTAAGCACTGGTTTGAAAGAGTAACTTCTTCCTTGCAGCAAACTGATCTCTTGTCCAGGACTGAAACAGTCACTCTGAGACAAACCAATTAATCCTAGAACCTCTTTTGCTTTGGGGGTGTCACCTCTCCAGTCAGTGCTCTGCTCCCAGGAACTTTACAGCTGGCTGAGAAGACATGCAAATTTCCCAGTAAGACTGCACTGTAAACATTTTTTAATCTTTTGTGCAGGGCCACGCAAACAAAATCACTGAATAAAGTGTTGCTTGTACTGGGATGAAATAACTTACAGCACAAAAACTAATCCTTTATTCACAGGGAAATTTGCAAGGAGTCTGAGGCTTAACAGCTGTATCATAAATTCCCAGTGAAGATAGGAGTTGTGCTGCTCTGGCACATAAACCTATTCATATTCACTACATTATTTCCAGTGGGATATATCCATGAGCCACAAGATAACTCCATCCATTTTTAGTGTGGCTGTTGAATAAAATTATCATAGAATAAGTTCTGAAAATATATACCAAATTTTTATTGTTGTTGTTACTTGGTTTTTTTTAGTATTTCAGGTATCTTTGTTTTTCTTAATTATTTTCTTTTACTGTAGATTTCTTTTTCCTGGTGTCATTAACAAATTCTCAGGGAAGCACACTTTCACCTGACTGATCTGAATTGAGTGCAGCCTCACCAATTCAGTGGTGGTTGTAGACAGAGGCAGAGGCTGCTGAAGAAAGCCAAAGATAAACTAATGAGCACATTTTCTCCCCTTTTCCACATGATTATGACTTGCTGAGGGTCTTGTTTTCCCTGGACCCAAATGCAGAGAGATCAGTAACTGAAGTGACTGGATAGCTTCAGGAGAGTGGTTGGTTTAGTTCCCTACTAAAAGTAAACTCAGGACAGTAGGTTGATGGTGGTGTAATGATGATTTTTTTTGTTGGGTTTTTTTTTTGGTTTCTTTGGTGTTTGGTTTTTTTTTTTCAATTTTTTTTTTAATTCATTGACAAATATTGATTTGAAATCAAGTTTTTAATCTTTCTCATTTATGCATTCTTTCCAATAACAAGAACTAGATAGAAATACAGTGGCCAACTGCTGTTCTTGCACAAGTTAGAAAATAAAGTGTTCAAATTCCCAAAATGAGAATGTATAAAGAAATAAGATTCTATCCTAGATTTTACAGAATTTTCCTTCCTAATATTTAACTAAAAACAAACCAACCAAACAAAAAAACCTTATGTAACACTAACTATTATCTAGTCCTGGTAATATATTATTATTGCTGTTCTTGACTCATAAACTCTACAATTTAAATAGAGGTTGTATTTATATTTTATAATCCCTCTGTCATCAGAAACTAAGAGAATTCAGGAAGATTTATTTTTTTTTGCCTTCTGGTGTTTACACCGACTACAGAGAAATCAGTCATACCTTAAAAGCCACAAGAAAATTACATTTTGTCCTGAAGTTCCCAAATACAACAATGTTTTTCTGGTTGTGGGAGAGAAAGATACGATTTCCTTGTCATCACTTTACCATCTGTCTCTAAACAAATTCTAGAGGTGGAGAATTTATTTTCAAAGGTCAAAAAACCCCCAAAAAACAACAACAGCAAGAAAAACCATGACCCGCAAGCCCATACAACTAAAATGGTCAAAAGCCAAATTATTTTTGAATGGACCATACACAAAATGCTATGCATTTCTTCTCTGCTATTCAAACACATGCTGTCCCCAGTGCCCTGCGAACACTTCACCTCAGCTCACTAAGATAAAGCATTCAAGGCGATTCCTCCGAAGAAACATGTGAAAACATGCCCTGTCTACCATAATGGGACTACTACCTATGACTTCTTTTTTATTTTTTTTCTTACCCATTTTATTACTTTCTCCTAATAAGCATTTCATGTGACTGACATACCACAGACAGCAAAGTGGATCTGTCTGTAGTCATCTTTTGTCCAGATCTGGAAGCGTGTACGTTAAGGATTTCCACAGGCCAAAGCAGACACTCTGTTCTATTTTGTTCAATTGTGGACAACACAACCCTAAGCACTGCACTGTATCAATCTCTATATGGTGCTGCTGGACTCAGTAATTGGCTATAAATTTGCCCAGGACTGACAAAATACTTGACTCCGCTCTACAAGCAACTCTGCTGCTGTATTGCAGAAAAAATTCCATTGCTGTGCTCCCATATCTTGTCTCCAGACACGAGGTCAGAGGATGACAAAACAGGCTGGTGGGATGGCAGCAGCAGTTAAAGCTCCTCAATGGCACAGTGTTCAGTTTGTCACTTAAGGGGAGAAAAATCAAAGGAAAGGACTGTGCTCATTCAACCCAGCAGGCAGCTAAACACCACACAGAACCAGGACACAGCAATTCATTGAAACTGCTAATACAAAATACATAGGGGTTTCTGGCTGAAAATGTGAAAATAAGGGGAAAATTATAATCTTCTGCCAGCTGGACATATTAGAATCCAGGTAATCAAACTTGTGTTACTAGGATAAAAAAAAGCAAAAATCAAATATATTTATTAAAAGAACGCCCACAAAACAAACAAACAAACAAAAAAGCACCCTGAAATTTAGATGAATATTTAATGTTTTAAATCAATTTCCACCTTGATATGACAGTATATTTATTAATTACCATTAACAGTTATATAAAAGATAACTAAACGTTTGCTGGAATCAGTAACCTGAAATAATGCACTGAAAGTCTTTAACTTAACTAAGAGATAAAACTAAGAGATAAAACAAAATTTTCTTTCTAGACTTATTGGAAAAGAAAATGAGAAGAAGAACCAAAAAGTATCAAAGAATCCAAAAAGTTCTACTCTACAAAGTTAAGATCAGCAGCAAGATTGTTTTGACAGCTATACTGCATTTTTACTTCAGATAATGTTTTTAACTAACAGCTTAGCTGGTTAAGTGGTATTAGATGACTGTTACTGATTCACATAGATTATGACAGAACTGATCAGAAATAAGAGTGACTTAAATCTACTACATTATTCTTTAAAGACCTAATATAGCTTTAAAGACTTGTTAAAATATTAAATACAATTTTTTTAAAAATCAAGATGAAAATTTAATCTGTTATGATTTATATCAACACCCCTCTAAACTTTTAGTATCTCCATATTAAATAGACAAAAATTCTCTGCAAATCTCAAGTTCAAGATCATTTCCTATTATCCTCAGCTGATCCAAACAAGAACAACACAGTTCACATATTGTTGACAAGACAGTTTCAACAGAAATAAGTAATAATATATAAATAAAGTCACATCTCCTGATAAAACTGAACAGGAAAATAATTTTGGGATACTTTATTGATTTTTATTTCAGTTTTTGCATTAAAGAGTGGGAAAGTGGAGAGTTTTGCCTCCTTTGATATTTTTTGAGAGTGTGGGGTTTTTTGGTTTTTTTTTTTTTTTTTAGAGACTGACATATAATAAAGAGGATCAGGGTACATATGGATCTTGAGGGTAAAGGACTGCTTTAATTTCATTCCAAGCACAGCATTAATAATAAATGCTTTCTAAAGGCTGTAGATGTTATCCACACAATGAAACTGTAAAGACGAATCTTAACTCCACAGTAGGAAAAAAATGCATAAACCCCATGCTTGTACAGAGAGCAAACAGTCTGAAGAGAGGAAATAAGGTTATGTGCATTTAAAAATGAAATGAGCATCTGAATGCAACATATTTTTCTAACAGCATAAAAGCCAGATGATGTCAAAGCAAGAGGACTTCAAAGGTCCAAAGAAAATAGTATCCAATGCCATCAGTCTAGTCAGAAGTTACAATACACTAAAAGTTGTTCTTTTTCCAAGGAACAACTACATAAAAAGATTCATTTGACAATTAATTCCATCGGCTTTAATTTTCACATTGGCATGAAAATAAAATTGTATTTTCTTCCTCAGCAACATTCCTAAATTATTTTCATTCCAATATCTGTAGCTTTTTCCCACAGAACAAATATACACGTAAGAAATGAGTTAAAAAAATTCGTGGCTTTGAATTTCTTAAAGTGCACAACAAATTAAGAATTAGTTTACAGGAGCTGTGATTTTTCCAGTGCTTCCTCTTAAAGCCGATAATATATAAAACCAGTACTGATAAACAGGACAAGGATGCAGACTAAAGAAGGTATGAATAAAATGACCAGATCAATATGAAGTATCAAGCGAATCTACTAAGAACAAGGATACTCTACTAAACATGCAAGGCCACTTACACCAGCAGTCATTATCTTAAAATATATAGTCTTCATCTGAAGTGATGAAGCGCTGAAACTACTCCTCCTAACACATCTTTCTCTTATGCAATGCATTTTTCAGCATGGATACATTTTACAGGGTGAACTCTTTGCCCTAGACAAACATCCATTTGAAACTCATTTACAAACCCCTTTACTGTTGGTGAAACAATTTCTTCAATAAAGATCCCACCTCGAGGGGTTCAGATTGATTGTTTCACAAAATAGATAGTGACAAAAAGATTTTTGATCGGCTACTCCAACAGGCAAAGGCACAGGGTGGTGTCATTTCAAAGACAGCGCACATTTTTTGACACCATCTCCCACAGCATTCTCCTGGAAAAGCTGCAGCCCATGGCTTGGACAGGGGCACCCTGTGCTGGGTCAGGAACTGGCTGATGGCCGGGCCCAGAGAGTGGTGGGAATGGGGCTGCATCCAGTTGGGATCCGATCACCAGTGGTGTCTCCAGGGATCAGTGTTGGGCCCAGTCCTGTTTAATATCTTTACTGATGATCTGGATGAGGGGATCAAGTGCACCATCAGCAAATTTGCAGATGACACCAAGCTGGGGGGACGTGTTGATCAGCTGGAAGGCAGGAGGGCTCGGCAGAGGGACCTGGACAGGCTGGAGAGTTGGGCTGATTCCAATGGGATGAGGTTCAACAAGGCCAAGTGCCGGGTCCTGCACTTTGGCCACAACAACCCCCTGCAGCGCTACAGGCTGGGGACAGAGTGGCTGGAGAGCAGCCAGGCAGGAAGGGACCTGGGAGTTTGGACTGACAGGAGGCTGAACAGGAGCCAGAGTGTGCCCAGGTGGCCAAGAAGGCCAATGGATCCTGGCCTGGATCAGGAACAGTGTGGCCAACAGGTCCAGGGAAGTGATTCTGCCCCTGGACTCAGGGGGTGAGGCCACCCCTGGAGTGCTGTGTCCAGCTCTGGGCCCCTCAGTTCAGGAAGGACATTGAGGTCCTGGAGCAGGTCCAGAGAAGAGCAACAAGGCTGGGGAAGGGACTGGAGCACAAGTGCTGTGAGGAGAGGCTGAGGGAGCTGGGGCTGTTCAGCCTGGAGAAGAGGAGGCTCAGGGGAGACCTCCTCACTCTCTGCAACTCCCTGACAGGAGGGGGGAGCCAGCTGGGTGTCGATCTTTTCTCCCAGGAACCAGCAGTAGGACAAGAGAGAAGGATCTTAAGCTGTGCCAGGGGAGGTTTAGGTTAGATATTAGGAAGAAATTTTTTACAGAGAGACTAATCAGACATTGGAATGGGCTGCCCAGGGAAGTGGTGGATTCACTGTCCCTGAACGTTTTTAAGATGAGACTGGATGTGGCATCAGTGCCATGGTCTGGGAACCACGGCACTGTTGGACCAAGGGTTGGACTTTATGATCTCAGGGGTCTTTTCCAACCCGGTTGATTTTATGGTTCTGTGATTTTGAGATGAATTGTGCCATATCAATGACCCCTGGTGAGATACCAGGCTTCAAGTGTAAAGTCACAATTTGTTCTGACTTTGTTTCATTGCTATAGTCTGGCCCTTTATTTCATATATTTAATAAAATAGTCATTTGATATCAGAGTTCAGCATTTTTTTGAGAACAATATGCTTCTGTTGCCAAATAAGCACGAAATATGGAGGACAGCCTTGCACAGCACAACCATAAAGCCAAAATCCAAAACTACGAGGTTTTACATTTTTTTCCTCCCAAAACTGGGCAAGAAAAGTAACAGGAGTCAAATTACGACTTTTTGTACCTGAAAAAGCATATGAACTTTATGAAAATTTCATTTTATAATGAGGAAATTTGTAAAAGTTAGTTCGATTGCTACAGGATTAGCTCAGAATTCTGCAATTTTATTTCTATGTCAAACCACCGCTTCCTTTTGAGAGAATTGTTGAAGGAACAGATGTAGAATGCTTCTTATGGGGAGTTCAGCTAGAAGTCAAGCAAATCAAACTAATATATACATTTTATATTTTTTTAATACAATGTAGAATTATCTTACTTTTTTTGTGATCCTCATCCATAGTGGCTAAAGAAGTAATTCTTTCACTTCAGTCATTCCTCATCAGTCCCGGGCCAATATTTAATAATTCATTTATACTTCAGGAGACATGTTGAGACTGCTAATTAGCTGAGATGGATTTTATGCATAATAATAATTTGATGTGTGTCTGTGTCAGACAGATGAGTACACACTTATAAAATTCACACCTTTAAAAGTGTCATATGCTCTAGTGGCTTCCACCCTAATAGAATTAAATTAAATAAACACAAACTAAAAGTATCTTCTTTTTCACAAGATTTCAAATCCATTTATTTGAGACTGCTTAGAAAGAAACTGAAGACAAATGGACATACTTAAAAGCATATTTTGACTGTCATAAAGAGGATTTGGCCTAAATATATTAATTATAAATGACATTTCTAGTAAAAATATAGAATTAAAATGAAGCTATACCAGTTACATTAAAAATAGTTCACTTAAAATACTTTATTATTAAAAAAAAATGGGGATGATAGAACTTCAGGAACTTATTTCAAATAATAGATGGGAATAGGTTATGATTTGTCTTTGGACTGGTGTAGTCTCCCTTCTATAATTATTTTACTCCCAAGAGGGCATCATCACACTGCATTGAATTTGAATCACTTTCAGAGTGCACTTTGCAAATGTTCATAGCCTGCCTTTTTCCATAACCAAATTCTTTGGGGATTGAATGCTGCAAACACATTTTGTTTGCACACATGCCTGTTTAGAAAGAACCACCTTCTTTTCACTTTTAATTAATTTCATATGCTCGTGTTCTGGTATTTTGTGTTTTAACATAAGGCTTCTTCTCCTGTCAAATATCCACGCACCATTTCAAAAATGCATTTTCATGTGTAGCAGCTGTCTTAACAACTGCCAGATAGATGGATCAGAAGCAGTGTGACTGTCTTGCCTTTTAAAAATATTTTAGCTTTTCTCTGAGTATTTATATTATGATTATAATGCATTTTGCATGAACTCAGCTTTTCAAACAATCTTTTCCCTTAACTTTAATTTGTTTTCTGCATTGATAGGCGTAATCAATAATTCATCAATTTGTGAATTCAAAAGTATGCCTCTTGAAATGTATTCTTTTCAAAGTTTTATTTTTCTGACATAATGAAATGAATTCCTATCACACTAACTAGCATATGTGAAAGTTCTCCTGCTCTCAGTTTCAAAACACTACCTGTGTAATGTAAGGGTCTCCTCAAATGAGCTGCTAGGACTAGACTTCCAAGAAAGACCAGAAGAAAGTACCAGCTATAAGCAGAATTTTAAAGCTATTTCCTTAAAACTGGCATGTCAGAAGACATTTTGGTCAGCTAAGTGGAAGTTCTGAACAGCAGCATGAGAAATAGAAATATTTTGAAGAAATAATCAAATTCCATAAACGAAGCATTACCTTCCTTTGGCTTCTTGCTGGTTCAGCACAGCATGAAGAACAACCACCTCTAAGAGTCCTCAAATAAACCATTGTAACAGCAAATAAAGCAAAATCCATGAAGAGTGCAACTGCTGCACAGAACTACGCTTTTACCCTCGAAGAAAACAAAAAGCCCATAAATTAATTATTTCCAAGAGACCCAGGCAAGGTGAGTGCCAAGGCTGGCAGCATGGCACAAGTGCATGGCACTGTGGTGGTGCATCCTCCACCCCCAGGCTGCACTCTGATCTCAGAAATGCTCATTATGCCTTGGCCTTGACAAACAGTACCTGGGCTCACCTCACTTGAGCTTCTCAGAACCACTCTCTGCTTCCCGGAATTGCTGCTGTCTAACGAGCTCCTGATGTTCAACAAACAGCCTTGGAAATGCGTTTCTTTTGCCTGAATAATAACCTGAGTGAATTAATATTTTTGTCATCAAACTTTCAAAGGAAGTTACCAACATGAATTGTGGTCAGGATGGAAAATTACTATGGCTAAAGGCAATTCTCTTACGACCCTCTAAACAGGGGTCCAAGATAAGGCCCTTTAAGCTCTCCTGGACCACAGCAGGTCCCAATTTCCTTCTGGGTGGGACACCTCTCAGAGCCAGCGAACTCTCATGTTTGCTATACGTGGAGGATCACCAACAAACACCATTGTTGGAGCCTGGGATGAAAGCCCCACTCCTTAAGGCTCAACCCTTCTCTCAGCACTAGATTAACTGCAACTTGTTCTACGTGTTGAATCCTTGCTCTTAACTGATGCCTTAAATCTCCCAGTCGAGTCAGAGGTGGTTCCTGTCACAAAAGAATTCCAAATATTATAGCTCAGATTTTGACTATACCAAAGTCTGCACATTCTTCACAAAATGTAAGACTTTAAAAAGCCTTTCCTGCCTATTTTTTTAATCCTAATGGTTGTTTCATTGTATTGTTACCATAGAAAACACTGGATGAATACACAGGTAATTAATGTAGAACAAAATTATTGCATTATTCTATGAAGAACAAATGAGATAGATAAAAATCGATACCCATTTCTAAAATTGAACCCATGCATCTACAGGTCATTTGCAAGACACTGTGATTGTATAAACATGACAACCTCTTTTTGCTCTTTGAAAAGTCACACAACATCTGTTGTGTACATTTGTTACAACCGAGTAACTTGCTGAAATATTCTCTTTTTTCCTACACTGAATTAGGATGGGAGGGACTTTGTTGTGTTGTAACCATCAACATGGAAAAAAAAATAAAAAATGTTTACAGGAAATGTTCTTGAGATTAATTAGTGACAAACAGTCTGAAGCAGTACTAGAGCTGGAATTCAGCTGCCTAAACTACAGGCATCACCCTTCCAACCCTTCCAGAGAAGCAGCTACAGGCCAGGTGCTACTGCAATGAAAATATTAGTTCAAGCAGCAAATACCCACCTAAGAAATATAACTAAGTTTTAGTAACAGTTGTTAAAAACAAGTATAGCTTGATATTATTATTGTCTCCTTCTCCAAATGGCATTGGTAAGTGTCTAGAAACTTCCCACCCATTGGAAGAAAAAGAAAAAAAGCTGTATTGGTCTTATTTTTGTTGAGTTCTTTTGACTGTTTTATATAGTTTTATGAAGATAAATCTCTAGACTTTAATTTTACTTCTAAGCTTTTACCAGAAATGTTAAAAGCATCTCCACTGATACTGAAAATAAGATTCTTGTAAGCTACATTATATAGAAAGATAATGGATATGGAAATTGTATGTAGTAGCATTATGAATACTGAAATATAACTATTTTATGAATGTAGTCTGTGAAATAACTACGTGACTATGATGAGGCACCAACATTTTTGGTTTAAACACGTTATGCTAAAACTCTTGGGATGCTCACCAAATGCCTATAATTCTTAAAATGAATGCAATTTGCTCAGGAAGACACTGCCACCTCTTTCCAGAAAACAGCTGACAAGCACAGATTTGAAAGACAGCATCATTTTCCTAAGCTATACATTAAACAGATAACTGTTATGTGAGATTGAAAGCATAAGGATTGAGAAAGTTTCAAGTACACAGATCCCTGTGAAGGAAGAAGAGTTGCCTTTCAAGAGCATTTTTGTGAGTTTTGAGAAAGGAGAGGAGTTGACCTATGAGAACATTAAAGAAAAGCTTTTAAAAAGTTAAGACATGAGATAAGAAGTGTATTAATTCTAGTTATATTAGGTATCCAACTACCCCTGCAGCCCTGTATTTCAATTTTTCTAGAGTCTTTATGCAGAAGATGTAGTTATTTAGGTGTTATGTCTGTCCAAACAGGCAACTAATTTACTTTTCATTGTTTTTCAGATGCTGTTTTGTCTAGATATGTTTTCTCAAAAATAATTTTTCTTCCTAATACATGGTATTGTCTTTCAAACAGTTTTTTCCCACTTAATGCATTCCTTCTGAGAGAAGCAAACCCAAAATTAGACCTTCTCAACACTTTTTGCATAGTACATAAGGACTTATAGTCCAGACACAGCTGGACAGGGAAAGGTAAACCATAGTTTTATTGTGAGAAATGGGTGGTTGACACAGATCTGAAATTGGGAGGACTGCAACAAGAACTGCAGCAGTTGGGGAGACAAAGGTGAAGGATCAAAACAACTTGCTTCAGAAGTTACCACCAGTCACCTGGAGCTCTGCAACTGGCAGGGTACGAGATCTCACCCTGTTCCAAATATAAACTTATTCCATTCAACAGTTAGAGCAAGCAGAAACAAAAGCATAATCACTGCAATGGACATCCAGTACTTTGCAAACCGGTGGAAATCCTCATTTGCCAAGTGTTGCTGAAGCAGCACTTATCCCAGGAACTATGAGAGATGATACCACTCCTAAGGACAAGTAGATTTTCTTATAAATAACGTTTGTCAGCTTCAAGTTAATCACATTTTTTGCTGAGATCGCCACTGTCTAAAAACAATGCATAATAATATTAAACAAGATAAATTGTTTTTTTCAAAAATAATCAAGCATACTTCCTTTACACTTAGCTTCATGTGATAAAGACCTTTCCACTTCAAAGCCTGGTAATGCTTAGCATAGCTTTTTAATTTTTTTTAAAATGTTTTTAATGCTGAACGTGGCAGAGTATATCATCTTTACTACTTAACGAGTAAATAAGCAACTCACTATTGCTCACAGTGCAAAACTGCAAACCACGATAAGAAATCACTATATAATGAAGGGTGTGAGGGAGTCCTTTTCCTATGCAATGCATGGCCAAACGCTGCAAATCATTATCACAGACAGCTCTGGCTGACAAACAACAGACACAGATTCCATAAGAGAATTAACTTAAATTCATGGCAGAAAAATCTTTCCAAGACTGTGGTGCAGATAAGCATGTCCTCTAGTGCAAGAAGATCCTAAACTGCAGTATCCCAGGAAGCTGAGAATACAAACAGATGGAAATCTGTTTTCTCCTGGTATTTCCTAAGCATCTTCTACTATTGGCTAGAGATTTTACCATAATAAGTAGGATCCTGCACATTTGGGAGGTGAGAGGGAATGGTGTGCAGCCTTTTGGTTTTTTTGATTGGCAACATACAATACCTGCATACACTTATTTTCATTTAGAAACATGTGACCTTTTTTTAATCCTGAATAATTCTGAATTTTAATCCTGAAGAATTCTTTTAAATATGAGACTCCCTTTGACAGTTATATTCAAATTCAGAAGGACTGTTAGTACCTAATTTTCTTTTGGTTTTAATTATTTTGGTTAGCCTTTAGACGTGCTTTCTGGAAAATACACAGCAATAGGTACTAGAGGTGCATAAATATTATTCAATATCAAATGATCTGCATCTAATTGAGAAAAAATACACACTGAAATGGAATACAGTATAGACAGCTAATTGATCATTGTGAAAAAATAGGACAGGGTTTAGGCTTCAAATGAATGAACTAATGTCAGAGAATTATAGCTCTTTGCTTCACCCAATATATATCATGACCCTTTTATTAGGAGAGAAAAAAATGCAACTCTGTTTCAACCTCCTCGCGCCCCAACAGCAAAAATCCAAATTATAGTTATATAAGACACATATTCTCCTTTGAATATTAAATCACAACCAAAGAAGTGTTGACAAACAATAAAATATGGGCAAAACCATTAAAAATTGTCACAAACAATTGAAGAAAAAACATTCTGTTTCTAATATTACAATGAAAAACTCTCCACCACCACTTAGCAAATAAACAGCAGTTTCATTCATGAATTTTTAAGATTTTTTTTGACAGCCTAATCTCATTTAATTCTGCTTAGCATTTTTTTTCCCACCAGGATTCCCAACATTCTCTGAAATATTTACTGTCTTTAAAATAACCATTTCTGACACATAACACTATGTCCAGCATATACCAAAGTTTTCTAACATGGAAGAACCAACGTCTATAACCTCTAATAGGTACAGCTCTAAGCTGTACCAATATAAAATAAGATTTATTGGAAGACATTCCTGAGTGGTTTAAGGGTTTTTTGGGTTTTCTTTTGTCATCATTAAACTAGTGGAACCAATTCCAAGATGTCGTGCCATTAAGCAAATGAAAATCTATGTCAATACAATTGTTCTCTATACAGTTTTACCTAATACTATAAGATTACAGTACAATATTGCCTTTCCATATAAAGACATAACTGATAATAAACCAACCAAACCAAGCAAAACCCCACAAACAAACAAACAAAATCAAACAAAAAACAAACCACCACACACAGCAGAAAGAAAAAACAAACAAACAAACAAACAAAACCCACGTGTCCTCAGAACTGAGTCCTGCATCCTTCACTGCTATATTAAAATGAAACACATTTAATAGGAGATTTTTAAAAGATGCCCAAGTTCTTGGGTTTATTTTCACAGGAGGAATTCCATCTGGAAGTAAGACACAAAAAATTACTTACGAGGACTGTTAGGCAGTGATGCAGGTTACCTCTCTTCAGCCTGAGAGATTTTCAAGTGCAGACTGAAGAAAACCCTGGGCAGCCTGGTCTGACCCCGCAGCCAACCCTTCTTGAGCAGGAGGTTGAAGTGGAGACTTCCTGAGGTCTCCCCCCTCCAACTGATATTATTCTATAATCCTACATTAATTTCATTGCTTGTGTAAAACATCGAATAAGATGTTGGTATCAGCTTTGGAAGAACTACGTGTTACTAAAGATTTGCTTCACTTTCAAAATACAAACTGAAGAGTCAGCTTTGTTTATGTATCTGTTATAGGCATTCCCAAAATAGTCTCATGCCTAAAAGGAGTTATACCACACACAGACCAGAGCATTTCAGTCTTCCAAAAGTCTTCATCTCACACCCAGTTCTGCAGTCTCTTNGATAAAACTAAATGAAATATGAGCATAGCCGGAGTTACTTAACCTTTGCTACTACAAAGCTTTCTCTAAATTGTAACTTTTAGCAAATTAAAAATTATTTGATTTTGAAACAAATTTCTTATAAGCAAAAAATTGGCATCTGCGAGTGGTTGCAGTTACTAATATCTGCCTTTTGAATAGATGACAGGAATAAAACCCAGAGAGCAGGTGTGTTCTTTAATCACAATGCTGCTGACTGGCAGTTTTATACACCTGTTTTTAAATGAAAGGTATTTATATCAAAAAGGAGCTGTGTTTGAGCAATGACAGATTCAAAACAAGACAGAGAGAAAAAAAAAAGATTTCCACTGAAGAACTCTTTCTAATTGGCATTCTGCCCATCCTGTGCACAAAGGAGAATGTTCAAAATACTTACTGGAAAAATAAACTTCATTATTGTTCCAAGAGTATCCAGGGGAGAATAAGAAGAAAAATGTAAGACACTGTTTCAATACTGAAGAAAGCTTCCTCTCAAAGAGAATATATCCTACCATAAACAGCAACAAACCAATAATTTTGGTCATTCATATATACAATGTATTTTTTTCACTAAGACATCATTTTCCTCTCCCACTTGCAACTAAAAACTTTTTTAAAAAAGCTATTAGTATCTGAAAATTGATGATTCTTTTCCTTCTTCCTCCTCAACTCCACAAAATAAATGCTAGAGTCAGCTGCCACGAAAACACGAGTGAAAAACCAAACCATGGCAAAACTAACAAGAAATTTCCTTTAACTCCAGTCCCACGAATGGTTTGTATAAACCTCTCCCTGCCTCTCTATTTACTAGAGTCTTTTTGCTTTTTAAGCAGGAAATATCAATCCTAGCTCTTTGGGACAGAAGAGCTTTCCCATCTACTCCACAGCAGGTCACTGATGTAGCCAAAAAAAAGAGGAAAGTGAGCACAAGCTCCCAGTATTTAAATAAAATGTAAGTATCATCTAAGAGCACTTACTCATCTTTCAAGAGTTTTTCTGATACCATTTAGAAGTTTCTCTTTGAACCATTATTTAAAAGCCTTATTGTATTAAAAACAGTTAAAAAAATGTATACCCAAAAAGCTTATGGATCAACTCCCTCCCTTCTCCTTGCTGAATTTTAATTTGCTTGTATTTGTTTTGTTGGGTTTTTTTTAAGATGTTCTCTACAGATAAGTCACAAAACAAATACAGCCTGCTGAAATATTAAGTAATGTTAAATTATTTTAGCCCAGACTTTTCTGCTGTGCACTGTTACTTGCACTGAGCATAAAATAACAATCAATCTAATATTGGCGGTAAGTGACATTAAAATTTCATCTAACTCAGTGTTTTCCTCGTATGCATCATTTTCAGGCATAACTAATGTAGCATTAGCATTGACCTTAACAAATTCCTCTTACCATTAAGTTTGAAGTTACCTAGACTAATTGTTATCTAAGATTCCCCCAGCTACCATGTAAAGTCTATTGAACTAGATTAAGAGCTGAGGTAATTTATTCAAAAAAGCTTATATAATTAAAGACCTTAGATCCATATTACAACGATGGAATATAAAATATTTAAGAGTTCGAAACAAAAAGCAAATTACTAACTTTCTCCATAAACCCTTCAGTCATAAGACTGAGCAAAGATTAGAAGTGCTCTTCTGTGCTTCATCATTATACCTTTTTTTTATACTGCAGCAGAGAAAAAAAGATTTCTTTGTGTGGTGTGTAGATGTGAAATACAACACAGATTATGGAAAAGTTTTATTAAATAACTACTCTTCTTAATCTAGTTCATTGGCAGTGACAGAATCAAGTGTTTCCAGGTTACAGTTGGGAGAAAAAAAAAAAGAGACCTGAGATCAATGCCCATTTCCATTTGCCTCTGCTCTGGATGGGAGAGCACCCGGAATCTTTGGTGGCAAAATGGAGTGTGACAAATGGCTTCAAACCTTTTATCTTCAGCTCAGTGAAAAATATTTGGGAGAAACTAATAAGACCACATTAATTTTTCTTGTGGATGGGTATTTCATATTAGTCATTAGATTTATCAGTTATTATTAGTTATATGAGTTACGCAGCAAATTTATTACATTTGTTTATCTTCAGTCACTTCAACCATTTTCTAAACTTGCAAACGCCAATAATTTATTTCCCAGTCAAAGCTCAATAAATAATCACAAGAGTCTTCTAATTCTTAGTCATTAGGAATCCTCAGTCCCCTTTATATCAACAAAGAACAAAAAGTCCTGCGTCAATACTGTTCTTTTCATGCAAGCTGAACAAAGTGGCCTCCATGATCCAAGGTTTTCTACCACCTGGAGAGAAATTACTTCTGCTGTAGGTCCTACATCCATGTCAGTACATGTCCACAAGTAGGGGCACTCAACAAACAATAACTGCAGCTTCCTGGGAACTTCCCCCTTACCTTCTGCCCAGAAGAAGACTCAGTGTGAAAAGCTTAACTGAAGAGCAGCATAGAACTTTCTTAATCTTAGTCTTTTGTACTTGGTTTGTTAGACAGCATAAAATACCACAAGGAAGAGGTTAAAAGGAATGCAGAAGATAGCTTGACAAAAATAAAAAAAAAATTTGAAAATGTCTCAGAAATAAAAAAAGACTCAAAATAAAGCACAAACTGGAATTTTCTACTGGCAAAGCTGACTGAACCAATCTGTGAATAGCTCATTGTAAAAGCTTCTATTAGTAACATTTGGTTGCCTTGTATATAAAATTTAGACAATTTCATATTTAACAACACGGTCATAAAGATAGGTTTGCCCATGATATTCTGTTCCTCCTGCATCAAAGACAGACTAAAGCAAAGGTTCCCATCTGCAAACACTTTAAGAGCTTCTTTGCAATTTAGTCTGTCAGCTCTGGTGAGCTTGGTTTTACTTCTCCCCTAACAGAATGTTCATCTGGTAGTAACCTTTCGGGTAACATTCAAAGCTTGGAATAAAAAGTTGGTATTCTTTCTGATTGCCTTTGTAGTGATAAATTGCATACTATTACTCTAAGTGCACTCTTTGTTTCACATGTATTTTATCAGCCATTGCAGGCTTTATCAAAATATTTAAGATATTAAGTGTAATTCTCCTCTTTGCTATGACAGCTTTGTATACAGTCACAGGTTTACTGAGCTCTCTTCCTCAAAGAGAAAAAAAACAAACAGAAAATATCCAGGTGATGGCATAACTCAGATGTTGTAACTCAGTGGACAAGCTCCCACTTCACCACTGACTGCAACAAGAGAACAGGGTGTGGCATTCTTGGTGGAAATGAGCTTCTGCAAATATACCCTTGCTCCTTGCCCAAGCTGGCCTTACAAATAACGTAAAACTTGGAAGAATGCAAATCAAAGATGAATCAAAGATGTTTGACAGCAAAAGGAGGAAAGTAGAAAACTTTCTCCCCTCCACCCCAGCCACAAGAATTCTATTGTCTAAGTAAAGATCAGATTATGTTTTACAGATGTCCAGCTGAAAAGCTTGTGTTGCTTCTACAGCTGGCCTGGGATGTAATGGAAGACAACCCATAATAGACTTCTAACTCTTTAACACTTTAAAACTGAAGCAGTACTCTTGCATTCACAAAGACAAATGAATATAAAGCATCTGTAATAATATACCATGTAAGCAAGCATATTGATGTGTGTATGTTACCTCATACTTCTCTTTTGCAATGCTGTTTTGTTATACTGTGCCTAGTTAAAGTGAGCTGCTACAAGAACATGTAATATTCAGCCTTTAAACTTTGTCTTTCAATCAAATTCAGATTTTAGGAAACAATAGGAAGTCTTTTCTTTTTTCCCAGCTCTTATTAGAAATATTGTAATAATGCAAACTGTCAAGAAACATTACTATTAATCTTCATTCTTATGTAGCTGCCACTTCACATATCACTAAATCCTCCACCCCATGCATCTCTTCCATTCCTTTTCACCTTGACCATCAAAGCTAGCTAGAGACAAAAATTTTATAGAAGACTATACATTATTTATGTGGTTAAATAATTCATCTGTAATCTGTTTTAAATAATTAGGAAAAAGAACAGAGAACATATTCTGGATTATTATAATCACCAAACTATAAGCACTTGTAAATCATAAGCAGTTGCTTCTAAAAAAAAAAAGGAAAAAAAGGGTAACTATTATCAGAAAGAGATACTTTGTACAAAAAGATGTCATACCTGGGCACTTTATTCTCTGAGCTGATAGAAAAGGTCTGTGTGCTTCGTACCAGCTTTGCACTGAGCTTTTGGCAAGGAGCTCGGTTTAGAACATTTCACTTGTTTAGCTTCAGATACGTCACCTTTTCTCTTTTTACATTACTACAGATCCAATAAAACCTCCAACTTTCGCCACTACAAATGAGGATCACAGGTGAGTTAGCAGTCTGTACCTCCTTTGGACAGTAGTCATGACAGACTACCTCTTGAATTTTTCTTTCAAAATAGGCATCTTTTGAAACAGCTAAAGAACTTCTAAGAAGTCTACATTTACATGTGTACAAATGTATAACTATTTTTGTTATTCAAGCATTTTGGTTTTTTGTGACAAGTTAAAATGAGATTCTATGAAATGTAGACAGCCAACTTACTTCACTTTGAAATGGAGCTTCAGAAGTAAAATACAAGACAACACAAATTTCAGCTTTTTCCACAAGTAGAATTGTATGATGAGCTTTTGGCACAACAGCAGTGTCTATCACCTATTTTCCAGATATGCACAGTTAAATACTGGACAAGCTGAATGTTGAAACATTCTGTGTGGAGTTGGAATTGGAGGAGATGCAAGGTACACAAACCCACAGGTACAAAAGGAGCTCTGAATATGAAGGTCCATAAGGCACATAATTTTACTTTCAAAATTAGAGTCCATTGCAACCAGTTGCTAAAATTCTTTTATTCTAAATAGTGGATGTAAGATGTAGAGTTCAAGATTCTAAACTCAAAACAAGTGGAATAACAGTTATAAAATACTAACCTATATGCTTTTTGTACAAATTCTGAAAACATTAGCTTAATCAAAAAGAAAAGTAAATGAAGTGCTATTTTTTTCTGAGTATATTAATTCATAGTCTGTCCAGTCGTACAGTAACATGGTTTTAATTAATCTCCATCAACAAGATTAGTTTACCTGTGCACTTGTCTATGTGAAATGAATATAAATATTACAATATCACCTATGCATTTAAATCACAAAGCTCATCAACTTCTGTTGGCAAGGTGAAAGATAAAAGCTACAGAAGGTCCTTCCCAGCCTCTGTCACTAATGATAAACAGCATTAAATGCTTCTGCAGACACTAATGCTGCTATCTTGGGAACACAGGCAGCCACCATGAGAACTTTACAGCTTCACTAATCATACTCTTGTTTGTCACAGAACACCAAATAAAATCTCAATGAGAAAAGGCAATAAATATTAACAGCTATGAACAAAGGAAGGTCACATTAATATGTAGATCTTTAAATACAAGATGCTTTCTTCATTAACTAAATAACTTGTTCATTATTACAGAGTGTCAAGGGGGCGTAAGGGAGAAAATGCATTAAAAAAATTCCCTGATTGATAGGTTTAATATATTATCTACTCAACGTTTAATATTTACACAATAGGGATTTTTGCTCACTCTGCTTTTATTTCAAGGTTGTAAGATGTTTGCATCATCTATTTTATAACCTATGTAAGTTGTTCAGCTTTTGGTTTACCCAGAAACCTTTAAGTTTTTTTTTTTTTTTTCTCTAGTTAGAAAGAGTGTTGAGGGCATATCTGGATCCTCTCCTGTTTCTGATCAGAGAGCCACAGTGATGGCTTCCAATTTTTTTCCCCCCCCCTCAAGAACTGGATGCAATATCCCTACCACAAACTGCCAAATACTCCTTTAAAAACATAGCATTAGGTAGACCTGAGCTGCCACCTGTGCCTCAGCATGTGGATGTATGCTTAGGTCTTGCAATTCATCTAAGGCAACAATACTTTTATTACACAAATGCTTGGCAAAGGATTAGCAAGAACAAAAGGAAGTGAGCACGTCCAAACTCCACTCTCTCTTCTATAATGCTATACCTAGTGCAAATACATTGTTTATACCCAAGTGATTCAAAGGCTTTACACCTGCATTTTTCCCTTTAGTTCCCCTAAGCCCTTGCCTGTATTTTGACAAGCTGTTCCCACCTTCCATTCACCCAAGAGCATTCACAAGGCCCTCCCTGTACCAAACCCTGGGCCACAACTCCTTGTGATGCCACGCACTCTCTTGAGAAAGGGGAAAAACAATATCAGATTAACGTGACCAGACACTCCACCATTATTACTGCAGAAGAGGTGCATGGGCTGGTTCCAGAAGTGGTTATGAAGTGTGTTAGCGAGGCCATGCATGTAAAGCCTCTTGGGAATGCAGGGAGAAAGTCGAAGTGAAACAACGAACTCTGCAAAAGCAGTGGAAGAGCCTCTCATATCAGCCCTCCTTACCCAGGAACCTTCCCCTCCCTTCTGCTGCGGTACCAACCTGGCCCCAAACACTCCTTTCCCAACAGCCATGACATCACTCAATAGCACCACATTTATGTGATCTTTCTTGTGCACAAGCACTGAAGATAAAATGAGATTATCAGAAGTTAGTGGCCTGTGAAGGGCACAACAGTCCTGTGGCAGCTCAACCTCAGATATACAACCCCCGACTCAAGCGCACGTGAGAAACCTGAACATTAACAGTATTCAAGACGTGTGGTTAAAATGAAAAATTATATTTTAATAATCACTTTAATATCATGCTAGGAAGTCAGAGTTCTTAAGATGCAAATACATTTAGCGATACATTCAAATTGATCTTCAGTTGGATGATTCTTTCATATGTATTACTTCACTCAGAATAAATTAAATCAATACCATTTTTACATATTGTAAATACTTACATTTTTGAATTATTTGTTGCTGATTTATTATTGGAAAGCAGGAAACACAAGCCAGCCTTTATAGTGGTATGAATTAGTCACGCATCTAAAACTAATCACTGAAAATTAAGCATGACCAGACCTACCAACGTTACAGATTTTTAGTGGCATGCAGAATTTCAGGGACACACACCTGAAAATGGAAACAATATTTTTTGTCTGAATCAGAAATTAAAATTGTAAACCTGAAATGGGGTGTCTTGAGAGGTGTTAAGAAATAGCTGGAATTTATTATTGAGAACAGACTCACCTACCAAACAAGCTGAGAATATATTTCAGTACGTGAGTTTCACATTTATTTTACCTGTCCTAGATCTAATTTCTTTCAGCCTTCAAGTTCTCCAGGAGGTTTCAAAAACAAACAAACGAAACATTTGCTTTTGTGGATTTTTTTTTATTTAAAGGAAAAAAATGTTTTAATAAGCTATTAGTTATAGTATAATGGAACTGGATGCAGTAATTAATAACACTCATACAGTATAGGCTTATTTAGATCTATTCTCCAGATTTTCACACTTATATAAAAAGAATGAGTGTACTAATGTATCACTTTAATCAACACCGAAAAATGAGTTTGACCTTATTTTAATAAAAATATGGCATAAATATTTTGTTCTGCAGTGACCAAAAGACATGAGGAGCATCCACAAAAGTCAGCAACATTATTTTTTTTTCACGTAAAGGTGTAGAAAGCAGATCAAGTTCCAAAGCAAGGTATCATGAGCAAATAGAAGTGAAGTGCTGGAGTCCGTATCTTTCGATCTAATTTTGCTCCGAACGTCTTTCTTCATCCCTAACCCAGTTGTTTGCCTTTTTAGCTTACATAAACTTTTTGACATCTAAAACATCCTGTGGCACGGAGTTTCTCAGCCCAGTGGTGTGTTGGTTTAAAGATAGATTTCTTCTGGAGGGTTGAAACTCAACTTCCTTTTTATAGCCCATGTTGAGGAGAGACTCCTCTGGAAAGTAGAGGGAAATACTTAAGGAGGAGCCTATCAGATAGTCCATTATCTTATGGCCATTTCCCCTTTCTTTTTACTGGCTATAGAGCCTATCAGGCTTCTACTTTCTGCAATAGATGTATACTTTCTAAACATGGAATTCCTAGATTGCAGGCATACTTTATAAACATATCACATATCACAAAGCTTCCCCCCCTCCACTAAAGTGATGGATATTAATGGTGAAAGGTTCAGAAGTAGAGAGTAAAGTCAGTCAGCCTCTCACAGAGACAACCAATTCTTTCCTGAGTTCATTTAAAGCCAAATTCAAAGAGAACAGCAGGATCCCAAAATGGTATTTCAGACAAGACATTTTCAAACAAGACTGTTGTTTGACTTTCAAGCAAAAGACTTTTAGAACTCATTCATCAAAAGATAAACAAACATAAGAGACCTTATCACACAGGTGCAGCAGATGTAACAGAAAAAGGAGGGAAAAAAAAGTCACACCTTTGACAAAATGGGAGATAAAAGTAGATAACAAGAAGCAAACAGGGAGCCAGATTAAAGTCACTCTCTCAAGAACTTGTTACAACTCAGATCCATTCAGCAGAGACCTACTTCACAGCAATACCTTCTCAGTCTTCAAGAAATCACAAAAAAGCTGTCATACCCAAACATATGTTCAGGTACTAATTGAATGCCCTACCCTATTACCCTGTTAGGACATAAGACTTTCAGAGAAGCAACAGCAAAGCAGTTTACTTTCACTGCTTGGATCATGAACAAAGGAAGAGTAGGTATCACCATCAGAGGAAAAAGGAGAAGAGGAAATGTGAAAGCTTCCTAAAATAAAACCTTTGCCTGTTTTGAGCAAATTCAGGTACTTTTGGTCGCAAATTATAGGCTTAGGAAGAACTTGTCTCTCAAGGAAGCAAGCTATTAAAAGTCATAATAACGAGTAAGACTGAAAGGGGAAACTGGATAAAAGCCATGAGCCTCAGACAGTCAGGTCATTAGCAATGGCTTCCTTGTGTGGAAATATCTTGGCCCGCTCCCTAGTCAGTAAAGAGAGACTGGTTGCTCCTCTAGGAACTGAGCTAGAGAAATTAAGCACTGTTCCAATGATTTCTACGGAAGAAGGAAGCTTAGAAGCCAGCAACATTCAAAAAGCAAGAAAAGTTTGGGAAACAAGCCCAGGAACATTAGCTTTTCACACGGAGAAAATTTGTTCAAGAATAGAGTGCGACAAATTTCTTGTCAATCTCTTGCATTAAAAACCAGAGTTGTTAGACAGTAACCCAAAGGGATTATCCTAAGACAGAGAAACAGCTGAAAAAGTTGTAGATATCAAATGTAGTAAGTGAGGCCAACAGTTCAATCTGCATTGGTTTTAGACCTAAAATTCTGAGAATCAAGAATGCTCACAGTGCAAACTCTTACCCATATGATTATGAAGTATCAGTGATTTTAGGTGAGTTCCTGGAAGAAATTCTTTTAAAGTACCATAAATAATATTATGGCTCCATATGAAAGACTTGTCTGAGGTCTTGAAGAATGATGGATTCATCTCTGTGACTAATACCAACCCACTGGGCATTATGATAGATATGGGCACTTATTTCACCACCCTTCCAAGGGACCATATCCTTCTCAGTCATCTCAGGATGCAATAAATCATATATATCCATTTCAAAGCTCTGTTTGGGACATAGTCTGTGGAAATGACCAGCACGAAAAATAGCAGCTAATTCCAACAATAAAAAAACCTTTTTATTTGCCTTGCAGAGAAACGTATCAGTTGCTTTACTTCCAAATCGATCGGGAAGACCATCTTAGAAAAAAAAAAAATCAGGAAAATCATCCAATCATCATCTTTTGGGGTGAGTTTTGGGTGATTTTTCTTCTTTGATTCCTTCCCAGGGAGATCATGTGTACTCTTCCTCAAAACTCATTTACATTATTCACATTGTTTCAGTATTCCGTCCTGAAAATTACTCTGGAAAACATAGAAGTGGTCATTTATCTGACAGCAGGAGCTACAAATTACCTTTGTAATTATATCATACCCTAATGTTTAAACTGCCTGTAACCTAGTTCAGGGACTACGATGATGTCAAGAGGCATCAGAGGGACTCAGCCAGAACAAAATACAGCTGGATGATGGAAGAAGCTGTCACAGCAGGAGGAACAACAAACAAAGTCAGAAGCAATTTTTCTGTGGTCAGCAGTTCCAGCAGCACTATGCCAGAAGCAGGGAAAGTTTACTGCTGGAACAAAGCAGGAATTTTCAACAGCTGCCTACAAGGCACCTTTGGAATCTGTAGCCAACAGAGAGTAGCAAAGCCACGGGAAGAAGTACATTAGAAAATTAACCTTACGAAGTTTTACCCAAGTGTTTAATTTCAGATATAGTTCCAGTGAAGTAAACCAGCTTACTCTTGTGTTTTAAGTTAAATATCTGCATAAACATGTTCAGGTTATAGATCAGAACCTGAATCTGTACATTCTGTTAGAATTGGATACATAATGTATCTGTATTTTCAATTAAATCTATTTCAGAGGAACCTGTCACCCCTGCATAAGTAACTTAGGAATCCACTAGTCCAGAGAATAAGAACTGTACTTGCATGTATGGCAATGTGATAGCAAACAACACAGTCATGTTCTAGAACAACACTCACTCCCTGTCAAGGTGGCTAAAATGGAGCAATTTCTTTCCCAGAAAGTCTTCTGAAAATTATTTTATAAAGTTGTTCAAAAAATACATTCAGAAGTGATTCTTGATACAATAATTCACTCACATGGAGCAGTACATATACTGAAACAACAGAAGAGAGCAGATTTTGTTTATGTATCTGAGAGCTGCTTATTCTTCAGCTTTTAGTAGTGTCATTTCTATGACACAAAAGTCCAATATTCTCATATGGTAAAACTGCTGATTATTTAGAAGGATAACAGAATACAGGCACCTTTCTACAAACAAGGTGTGACTAATCTATATTATTTCAAGTAGAATCCATGTATTAAGTAGATCTTAATAGAGAATTGTAGTGCATTTTAATTCCATATATTTAAAATACACATTTTACGTGTCTCGTAGCTACACCTAATTTTTTAATTACTTCATCTTGAAAACAGCATACAAATACAGGGCTATTTCTTCCAAGTGAAAGGATTACTTGGAGGTCCCAGATATGTTTCCCCTCCAGTACTATTGTAAGTGATAAATTACAACAAATTGCAAGCCTAACAAAACAACACTTTTTACTGCATTGTCATATTTATTATAAAGTTCCTGGTTCATTGCATTTTGGCATTTTATACAACTGGTTCTGACAGTGATTAACATGGTTTGGGCTTCTGCTGTTTCGCCCAAGAGAAATAAAACACCAAAATCTCTGCAGGTGTGTAATGGGCCAGGGACTCACAATCTGTTCTGCAAAGTCAGACTTCAAAGACTTCAAAAACAAAAATCCTGAAGTTGGCATTGCCTCTGTAATAATTTAAAGCCTTTTGCATATTTCAAGGAATTCTAATTTCAGTGTTTTAATCAGCACCGTTATTCAACAGTTTTCTGCAACAATTTAACCAATTGCATGACAAATTCTCCATCAGCTTTGAGTTTCACAAACCAAGTAAAACAAGGAGTAGATCTGAGACTAAATAACAGAGCAACCTCAATTACTAAGTGCTTTCTTGAACTCAAAAAGGGTTTTCACTTATTTGAAGCACACTGCACAACTTATCTGATGCAGATGGGTGGTGAGAATCATACAGCAATTACAAAACAGCAATCAGACAGTTGCACCTGCAGTAAAGGAGCCTCAGGACAACATCCTAATTGTTTCTGTGATTACATGTCTAAAAGTAACACAGAACTTATTGAAGAAGAGTTAAAGTTCAGGTTACAATTTCAAGTTCTTTACAACTTAAAAAAAAAAATAAAAAGACCCAAAGAGAAACTCCAAAACAATACTTATTTCTGCAAACATTAATATAAAAAATCTCTTGTATGTTATAGCAATTTCAGAAACATTTTATTACTAAATATCTCTACTAGGAAGCAGAGAAGATATTTCTTTGTGGTTTGTTTTCTTTGAAAGTGCATTTCCTTATATACGATATATTTGATTCTATAAGAACTTTGATAATTTCTTGCTCCTTACCCAAGTGGTATTTTCCTTGACATTTGGCATTTAGCTTGAAATTCCAACTTCAAAAGCATAGTCTTTTAAGTATGACACTAAGTATTTTGGTCTTAAAAGGAAACTGAAGCAGTACTGGGTACATTTGCACTTTCCCTTACTTAGAAATTATAAACCTAATTTCAATGTTCACTTCTAAGCCTGATATTCATAGCTCCAAAATACTCATAAGAACAAAATGATTCACTGTCATACAACATAAAGCAGTGGGAAATGCTTGCACAATTTTGCTGAAGACTCAGACAAAGCCACTGTTCTAACCCAAAAATTAAATCATCTTCTTATTCACAATAAAATAAGATTATCACGAAGATAACAACATAATCACAAAGGTGAGCAAAGGCCTGGGAAGCTGCCATATGAGGACAGGCTGAGAGAACTGGGTCTTGAGAAAAGGTGGCTTGCAAGACACCTTGGCACCATGTTCCAGCGTTTAAAGGGTGGCTACGAAGAAGATGGAGACTCCTTTTTTTTAACAAGGAGTCCCACGGACCAGATGAGGGGCAATGGGTGCGAGTTACTCCTGGGTAGGTTCCAATTAGGCTCAAGAGGACAACTGTTCACAAGGAGAACAGTGAGCCATCGCAACAACCCCCCCAGGGAAGTGCTGGATCCCCCAGTGTTGGACGCTTAAGTTCCATCTGGACAAGATGCTGGGCCATCCTGTCTAGACCGTGCCTTTGCCAAGAAAGATTGGACCAGACAGTGCTCGAGGTTCCTTCCAAACTGGTGTTCTGTGATTCTGTGATTAGTAGAAGGAATGAGCCAAACAAACTTACCACAAAAGGAAGGATAGAAATACTATACAACCTTCCCCGTTGTCCTTACTAGATGAGGGTTGACCCAGAAAAAGGTCCATTATTTAATTCCATAGATGTTTGTGATTTAAGACAGTTGGGTCTGAGTGAGTCGTGCAGAGGAGCATCATCCTGTGCACTGTCCTGGTTCCTGCCCTGGCTGACTGCAAAGGATTGCTGCCATCCCAATGCCCCAGCTTCTCTCTTTATTTTCTATCAGCTTTAGGATCAGACCTTTGAAGTAGAGAGGAAGGTGAAACAAGCAGATTGTCACATTCCAGCAGAAGCCGGAGCTCCTGAATTTTGAATCCTATAAAATACTTATTTCAGCATCATTCATGCCAATTGTTCTGGTTGGTTTTTTGTTTGTTTGTTGTTTTTTTTTGTTTTGTTTGGAAGGTTGAGTTTTTTTTGTTGTTGTTGTTCTTTTGTGCAGAACCACAAAATGAGAGAAAAACGTTGAACTGCATTTATTAAATCCTTATGCCTATGGTCAGCTTTTTCCTCCCCATTTGTACTTTACAGTGACACAATTCTACAAGTCTGAGTATTATAGAAGTGTTTTTATTCTTTCTTTTAGCAACAAGACAGGGCTAAACTTGGACTCATTGACTCTGTGCCAAGAATAACATTTAGCTTAAGTAAAAACAAATAGAAAATTAATTAAAAATAAACAACAAAAAAAGCCACAGGTTATTCTTTATTAACAATTCCATATTTTTAATTTCTCTTTAAAATTTTAGAACTTTGGTGCTCTGCATGAGTTATAATAATGTCAGTCTGAGGGAATTTAAGAGATAGACAAGTAACAAAAGCAATTGTATTTTCTACTTCTAAGCCCACATACTTCACGTAAAACTGTTGCAATTCCACTTCACTCAAGCACTTAATTAATACTAAGGAAATAATGCAGTTAAAATACAGTACTAAACATGGCTGAAATAAAAGTACTACATCTATAGAGAGAAACCACAATATATAAAAAGCATAGTAAAATCATGGCATAGTAGGAAAAAAAGGTAAAAGTCATACTCTACACAAGAAAGGGCATTTAATAAGGAAAATCCACCTAGCAGGGAGCATTTCTCAAGTCTTTTGCAAACAAAAAGATTGCATAGATGCCTCACAATGAGAGTTTCTTAAGAAACCCAATATAGAAACTTCAATATCCATTCATCCAAAGAAACTTCATCCATCCATTAGATAACAGCTGGAAAGGTAATCTACATGACTTTTCAAAAGTAGATTTTCCATGTATCATCATATAGCTGCCTTTGTTCTGATCTCAGGTAATTCATAACCCTCATAGGAATGTTCTGATAGTCATTCTTCACCACTGTTTTTGATGCTGAGGAAACAACTTCAGTAAACAATATATAGCCATGACTGTATTGTGAGGCCTCTGGTGTGCCTGCATTTGAAAGCCCAGAGGCACAGCACACAAAATCAGAATGAGAAAAGTTGTGTGTGCCACCAAGGAGACCAAAATAATGATTCAATCCAACACACAGAGTAGAAACCTGGGTGGTGTCTGCCTTCAATACGTCCTGTAACTACATATAATCTACTTGGAGAAGTAATTAATGAATGGATAAAGCACTTCAAAAGTGAGATATTCAAAACTGAACAGCAGAAACGAACAACCAGAACTGATCAGAATATTCGTGTCACAGATTCAAATATCAGAGAATGCAAGTCATAAAAAAAATTTGCTGCTTTCCTCCCCATTAAATAACAAAATATTAACTGCCATCAATATCAGCTGAGCATCTGTAATGAAATATTACCTTCCTTCCCTGTTACACATAAAAACACGAGACATGCAGGAACTCAGTAAGATACAAATCAGGCCATTCACAGAAGGTTTGGGTTTGGTGGTTGTTTTTGTTTTGTTTTTTTTCTTTTTTAAGTCATCAGGTATCCAACCAAAGAACATAACGTTAGTCTTCCTTCCACTACCTATAACCCACAGTTGCCAGGTGAAAGGCAACCTCTAAAGTTGTTTGTGTATGTGTTTTTTCCAGTTATACTCTCCTGCTCCTAGGTCTGTAACACCATCAGCTTCTCTCTTCATTGTAATAAGCATAGCATAGAATAAGGATGTTAATTTTTCACATTAATTCAAATGTTGTAATAAAGTATTACCGTGTCTCCTTGATATGAAAGTTCTGTGATATTATTCCTATGATTATTAATTCCTTTGGCATACACACAGAAGTATTTATACTGTATATTAATTAATAAATTATGCAGCTAGCAGTTAGCCGAAGTCACTCATTCCAATTTCTGTTAATTAATGATGTGGCTGTCATGTTAAACCAAAGGCTTTGTGAAGGAAAAAAAAAAAAGAAAAAAAAAAAAGTTAAACTGTTGGCTGTCAAACTTTAAAAATGCTAATCAATACCGTTAGCCTGAAGACACTTTTGGCTAACTTACCTGGCCTCGCTTTTCTCAAACAATTATTTTATCTCAAAGGCCTTCTCTGCAATGCTTTGTTTTCAGAGAAAATGAGAAGCTGGGGAGAGCAAAGGATACACTTAGATGACTGTTTGGTATATATTAAATATTATATGTATGATGTTGGGTAATGCAGAATTAATACTGCAGATCCAAATGACTGCAAACTATCCAGAGGCAATAAACACTCCTGGCTGATAATGACTCACGTCCCTGAAAGTTTCATTTTGACAGATCTCTACAGGATTTTCCATTGATACAAGTCTGCTGAGAAAAGACAAGATGTGAATGTGCAGCTTCAGTAATCATTTTGATGCTTAACTATTATAAATAGTTTTCATGTTAAATTTGGGAATGCAAACTAAATGTAGCTTAGCACTGTGGTAACTATTGTACCACATTTTGAGATGCAAGCAGTAAAATTCCTTCTCTACAAGTAACACAATCATCTCACATCAGACAGAAAAGGTAATCATCACTATGATTGTCAACCAGACAGTTGGCTTAATTACATCAACACTTGGGGGTTACTGAGTACCCCAGTTTTCTGAAAGTTAAAATTTCCTTCCTATTCAAAACGGATTTAAGACTTCTCTCTAAGACATTTTATGAGTTGAAAAACCAGCCCCCACAAGAGAAAGGAACAACCCACCCCCCCTGCCCCGCTCAAAAGAAAACCCAGCAAAGCCCCACAGAAAATTATTAATTGGGGTATGAAGTGTAGGGCAGGTGGGTGCAGTTTGAAACTAAAATGATTTAAGCACTGCATTTGTTTTTATGAAGATAGCTACTAAAAAGAGACTTTAATTTTTCCTTTAATGTAACTGTTCTCTCTGTATACCGTGCTAATTCTACAAAATGGCTATTCCTGACTGAAATTTGAGAGATTTTAGTTTAGAAATAACCTTTACATAGAAAATGTGCATAGAAAACAAGAGTTTTCTTACAGACCACACTACTCATATAATTAGACATATTATCACATCTCCTTCTGTCAGAGTTATCTCCTATTGCAGTTCACAGGCATTGACTTTAGTACACCACATGAAAATGCCTTCACAAAACCCAGAAACCACACACTGCCAGAGGAGGAGGATGGTGACCACTGACTGATGTGGCATTCACAGCAGAAGCCACACAACTTGTCATTGGCATTTTGCTTCTCTGCTACTTCTCAATTTTTAAAACATTTTAACTGAAAGAAAGGTTCTTGAAACTCTGAAGCAGGTACCCAGTGAATTACTCTGATTGTGCAGGGACAGAGGGAGCTGTCAGCTGAAGCAAGAGAACATTCAATATTAAGCTGTTCCATCCTATTTTCCTAATGATCCCAGTGGCCAGCACCACCTCTTCAGTGCTCTGCCAGTGCTGCCCAGAGCCTTGGTGAGCGTGGGAGGGAAACCCAGGGGTCAGCTGGATTGGGAATGTGCAGACAAAAACCAGCTGGGGTGGCTCTGGCACACCCATGTTTGGATTCCGGCCGTGACACCGTGTCAGCACAGCAGGTTTCATGACAGTGTGCAGCAAATTCAGAAGAACTATCCTATAAATCTCATCAGGAGGACCTGACCTGAGGCTGCTGCAGCCCCACCGAAACAACCTTTAATCTGACTCAACAAGCATTCAGGATTTTCTTGCCATCTTTCTTAGCAGGCACTCTAATATACCTCGACCTGTAGGATATGGAGGAGGAAAAGAATAAAGACACACACACAAAAAAAATAAAACAGGCAGTAGAGAAGACAGTTTAAAGAAAAAGAGGGTTTAAGAGTTCATATTTTAAAATTGCTCTGCATTCTTTTTGATAAGCAAAGTGGAGGGACGGGAAGAATGGAGCTTGAACGTGGTATTTCTAAACTATCTAAAACCAGAAGAAAACATCCAAACTATTTCTTTGTTGAACAAAACAGCACCAACACCTTAATTTTAGCAAGAGCCACAAATGTTCATGATTCATCTTCTGGAGATTAGAGCCATAATATTAAAACATTATTCTGAAATTCTTCTGCCATAGACAGGAAATGTTGAGATGGAACCTGGTTAGGGCTTATATGTCTTCTTCAACCTTGATCTTCCTGGAGTCTAGAGAGGCTGCTCTAGAACCCTTAACTTCTACGTGTCTTTCTAACACCTTCAATTTTTTCTTCCATCTCAGAAATATCCTTTCTATCTAGGTAAAATCTCAGAAAAAAAAATGACCAATGTACACATTGGTCACAGAGAAAATGGGAATTCATACAAAATGAGGTGATGGTAGAAAGAAAAAAAAATTCAGCCTCTGAATGATTCAACAATGTTCTGG